>NC_087207.1:7915971-7922217 GCF_015104395.2 Macrobrachium nipponense
GCTCGGAGGAAAATGAAAATAATGGCCAGGAAAGGGTACTGAATGGAATAGGAGTGCCTACTGAAAGGGAAAGTGGCACTCACTTGGAAATGGGTTCTGCAATGTGGTAATGAAAGTCTGAAACGACTGGGTGCTCGGTGGCATTTGTGAATGGCACCTTCTGATGAGGTGAAAAAAATCGAATGCAGTGTGCGGCGTACGTCACACTTACGGGCGTTCCCAACTTGGGAGACGTTGGAATGGGCTACCTGTAGGTCCAATACAGGTGCACGGCACTTATGAGGAGGCGTTCCTTGGTTCAGTGATCCAAAAATGGTGGATACTTTAATGAATTGGACGTTCCGTAAGGGACGGACACGCAGGTTTGACAGCACTTAGGGCTGGATTATTGCGGCGCTTCGGGAGGCGTTCCCTTGATGAGTGTTCCGAAGGATCACTTGACCCTTGTACACGGACACACTAGTTTATTGGGCGTTCCGTAAGGACGGACACGCAGGTTTGTCAGCACTTAGGGCTGGTATTGCGGCACTTTGGGGAGGCGTTCCCTTGGAATGGTTCCGAAAGATCACTGATCCTCGTACAATGGACACACTAAAGAATAGGGCGTTCCGTAAGGATGGATACGCAGGTTTAATGGCTACCTGTACGGCCTGTACAGGTGCAATGGCACTTATGGAGGCTGGAGCACTGGTATCGTGCTGGTGTGTCCCGGACACTACATGCAGTATACTTAAATATACTGAAGTGAAATGGCACTGCTCATGGCAGAGGGTAATAGTGGGGGGAGGAGAAAAGTAAAAGGTGGGAGTACTTCAGCAGCCAGTCGATGGACAGTGTCAAGAATTAGTGGCACTGTAAAATGGTAAGACCTGACGTGCACTGGTGGTGGCCAGTCCTAAACTGGTTACGACTTCCCTGTCTGGAAGTAATGAATTTGCGGTGGCACACTGTGCGGTTTGTGCTTGCGGTACACGCAAGTCTTTTGGGATAAAAATGAACAAGACCACTCGGGCAACGACAGGTAATGGAAATTTTAGAAATGCTCAGGCCCTCGCTGAAGTACTCGGTAAATGAAATAAATAAATGCTTGCAAACTGCAATGGACACATGCGCGTACGTATCACGCTGTGTAAATGAAAGACACAAGAGACTAAAATAATGTTAATTCTGCATGCTATAAATTAATGGTAAGATGTAGTACTCTTGGCCTCGTGAATACTGTGTTCTGGTTCTCTCTCTCTCTCTCTCTCTCGGAGAGGGTGAAAAATGATATATGAATGAACTCCCTTACATTGAATTGAACTACTAATGTTAGTTTAATATGACGCAACTTGCGTTAAATGATTTACTTACGTTAGCGTTTTTAATGAAAGAATTGCTTTTGGATAACGTTTTATGAAAATTCTACTTTCTTATTCAAGGCGAATTACGTTAATTTCTCTGGCAGGACGATAGATACTAGTACCGAGATCGATATTATTTACGTTAAAACTTTGAGACTTACGTTACTTTGCTTAAATGGTTTAGATAATTCTTAAATGGATAAAAAACATGGCTGCCGCTGTGAGCGAAAACAAAGGCTGGTTGAGACCGCGCAGGCGCGAAAGTGCGCTAAGCTGAATTAGCTGAGAGGTAAGCGGTTACCAACACTTGGAATGAAAATTAAGTTAAAAATGGATTCCTAACATATCACAGACAAAGAATTGTACACTTCTTTTGCCGTAACTATTAGTAAAACACTCCTAACTAGCTAGGCTTTCTAATACAGGTCGTCAATGGACTGGTTAAGCAACATTGGGGGTGGTCAGTCGTTGGATGGGTGACCGCTCTCTCGGCGTTTGATTCCTCGGGGAAAGGATCTTACCATAATTTCCTCAGTCTACTCAGCTGTAAATGAGTACCTATCCCTGATGGGGTAAGGTCCAGCTATGGGTTAAATAGCAAAACTCAGCAATGATGGACAGAAATGAAGGAATAAACGACAACGACGTAAATGGAACCTCTGGCAACAGAGGAGCTTCGTCCGGCAGCCAGGTATTCAACCCAATTGAAGGGGGAGACAGTCCAAGGTACTTGGAGGTCGTATCCAGCAACTGACCACCACAACGACAGCAACCAACAGCCTGAGATTGGAGCTACAGAAGCAAAACCAAACAAAGGAAGAAATGGACAAGAGAAAAAAAAATAAGGAAATATGGAGATGCTACATCAGAAGCAACTCGAGGGCGAGAGGATATAGAAGAAGGTTGGTCAACATCTGGAATGAGAGGAATAACGCCCCCCAAACAAAGCAGAGGCTGGCAGACCAAGTAAGGAACATAAAGAAAAAGAACTGGCTCTCCCCAACAGAAAGAGAAGAACTGGAAAGGGAAATGTCACACGACAACGAATTACACGAAGACGAACTGAGGGACGATGCCACAGAAGACACAGGGATGATGAGGTATCAAACAACGACACACGAAGAAACACCGACGAAGTAACAGAGAGGACGGAATGGGAGGGTAGAAAAGATTAGACAATGGATGGAGCCAGATACAGAGAAAACAAAGATCCCCTCCATGAAAGCCTACAACACCAAGAAATTAAGGGAGAAAACAAGTGAGGTCAATGAAATAATGGGCATAATACACACCACCAGTATCACAGAAACAAATAACTTGGCATATGCAGGAGCAAGATAGTAGCAGAACTGATGGGGATTCGAACACCAAACACCACCGCACAACCAACCCAACAGAAACCAAAACAGCAACCTCCTGGAAAAGCGCCTGGAAAAGCAAATCATTGGTGATGAGATCTGACTTGAGGAAACTGAAAGAGATGGCAGAAAAAAGGCTAAGAAGCAAGAAAACAAGGGAAGAACTCAACAAGAAATACAAAGTACAAGAGAGGGGACTAAACAACGCAATAGAAGATGTAAAACAGAGGCTTAAGGCCAAAGCACATAAGATCCAACGGTACATGAACAGGAATAAGGGATACCAACAGAACAAACTATTTGGAACCAACCAGAAAAGACTATACAGCCAACTAAGAGGGGAAGACAACCACCAAGTAAGAGACTCTGGGAAAACATCTGGAGTAATCCGGTATCACACAACAAACATGCAACATGGCTCCAGGAAGTCAAGGAAAGAAGAAAACAGGGAGAATAAAACAAAGATTCATAGAGATCACTACAGACACCAACTAAAGAAAATGCCAAACTGGAAAGCCCCAGGTCCCGATGAAGTCCATGGATATTGGCTCAAAAACTTCAAGGCCCTACACCCAAAATAGCAGAACAACTCCAGCATTGTATCTCAAATCACAATGCACCCAAATGGATGACCACAGGAAGAAAATCCTTAGTACAAAAAGACAAGAGTAAGGGAAATATAGCCAGTAACTACAGGCTATCACCTGCCTACCAATAATGTGGAAGTTACTAACAGGTATCATCAGTGAAAGCTATACAACTACCTAGAGGAGACAAACACCATCCCCCACCAACAGAAAGGCTGCAGAACGAAGTGTAGGGGCACAAAAGACCATCTCCTGATAGACAAAATGGTAATGAAGAACAGTAGGAGAAGGAAAACCAACCTAAGCATGGCATGGATAGACTATAAGAAATCTTCGACATGATACCACACACATGGCTAATAGAAAGACTGAAAATATATGGGGCAGAGGAAAACACCATCAGCTTTCTCATAAATACAATGCGCAACTGGAATACAATACTTACAAACTCTGGAATAAGACTAGCAGAGGTTGATATCAGGAGAGGGATCTTCCAGGGCGAATCACTGTCCCCATTACTCTTTGTAGTAGCCATGATTCCCATGACAAAAGAGGCAACAGAATCAACCATCTGTAGGGGCACAAAAGACCAGCTCCTGATAGACAAAATGGTAATGAAGAACAGTAGGAGAAGGAAAACCAACCTAAGCATGGCATGGATAGACTATAAGAAATCCTTCGACATGATACCACACACATGGCTAATAGAATGACTGAAAATATATGGGGCAGAGGAAAACACCATCAGCTTCCTCATAAATACAATGCGCAACTGGAATACAATACTTACAAGCTCTGGAAAATAAGACTAGCAGAGGTTAATATCAGGAGAGGGGATCTTCCAGGGCGAATCACTGTCCCCACTACTCTTTGTAGTAGCCATGATTCCCATGACAAAAGAGGCAACAGAATCAACCATCTGATGTTCATGGACGACATCAAGCTGTATGGTAAGAGCATCAAGGAAATAGATACCCTAATCCAGATTGTAAGGATTGTATCAGGGGACATCAGGATGGAGTTTGGAATAGAAAAATGCACCTTAGTCAACATACAAAAAGGCACAAAGTAACGAGAACTGAAGGGATTAAAGCTACCAGATGGAGCAACATCAAACCACATAGATGAGACTGGATACAAATACCTGGGAATAATGGAAGGAGGGGAGGGGGATATAAAACACCAAGAGATGAAGGGCACGATCAGGAAAGAATATATGCAGAGACTCAAGGCGATACTCAAGTCAAAATTCAACGCCCCGGAAAATATGATAAAAGCATAAACACATGGGCAGTGTCAGTAATCAGATACAGCGCAGGAATAGTGGAATGGACGAAGGCAGAACTTCGCAGCATAGACCAGAAAACCAGGAAACATATGACAATACACAAAGCACTACTCCCGAGAGCAAATGCGGACAGGACTATACAACACGAAAGGAAGGAGGGAGAGGACTACCAAGTATAGAGGACTGCGTCAACATCGAGAACAGAGCACTGGGGCAATATCTGAAAAACCAGTGAAAGATGAGTGGATAAAGAGTGCAAGGGAAGAAGGACTAATAAAAGTAGACGAAGACCCAGAAATATAGAGACAGGAGAATGACAGACAGAACAGAGGACTGGCACAACAACCAATGTACGGACAATACATGAGACAGACTAACGAAACTAGCCAGCGATGACCACATGGCAATGGCTACAGAGGAGAGAGCTAAAGAAGGAAAACTGAAGGAATGATAACGCGGCACAAGATCAGGCCCTAAGAACCAGATATGTTCAAAGAACGATAGACGGAAATAACATCTCTCCCATATATAGGAAGTGCAATACGAAAAATGAAACCATTAACCACATAGCAAGCGAATGCCTGGCACTTGCACAGAACCACGTACAAAAGAGCATGATTCAGTGGCAAAAAGCCCTCACTGGAGCCTGTGCAAGAAACATCAGCTATCTTGCAGTAATAAAAGTGGTACGAGCACCAACCTGAAGGAGTGATAGAAAAACGATCAGGCAAAGATCCTCTGGGGACTATGGTATCAGAACAGATAGGGATGATACATGCAAATAGACCAGACGTGACGTTGATGACAAAGTCAAGAAGAAAGTATCACTCATTGATGTCGCAATACATGGGACACCAGAGTTGAAGAGGAAAGAGAGGGAAAAAAATGGATAATATCAAGATCTGAAAATAGAAATAAGAAGGATAAGTGATATACCAGTGGAAATTGTACCCATAATCATAGGAGCACTAGGCACGATCCCAAGATCCCTGAAAAGGAATCTAGAAAAACTAGAGGCTGAAGTAGCTCCAGGACTCATGCAGAAGAGTGTGATCCTAGAAACGGCGCACATAATAAGAAAAGTGATGGACTCCTAAGGAGGCAGGATGCAACCCGGAAACCCCACACTATAAATATCACCCAGTCGAATTGGAGGGACTGTGATAGAGTAAAAAAAAAAAAATTAATCAATAATAATAATAATAATAATAATAATAATAATAATAATAATAATAATAATATCCGTATAAATCATACTCTAATGGGTTTCCTCGAAGAACCAATATAATAATAATAATAATAATAATAATAATAATAATAATGATGATGATGGAAATAATAATAATATATATAATACATTAAAAAAGAAGAAATAGATTTAAATACTTCGCTAATTTATAAGATTTCCCTGTGTATATCTCACACATTGTTTATGTTGTTCTATTCTTTTTTTCCAGTACTTTTCCCGTTTAACCAATATAAAAATTGTCACAAGACTTACACGGAATTTATATACACATCCTTTAACATCTTCGGGGGGAGATTCTTAATAAGTACCTGTTTCATTGTTTTATTGTTTTTAAAAAAACTACATTAACACCAAAATTCTTCAGGAGATGTGGGATATCTTTCATATTATTATTATAAGGTAGTACAAGGCAAAACTTTTG
>NC_087207.1:7922717-7925217 GCF_015104395.2 Macrobrachium nipponense
AAATAAACACCGTTCAAGAATAACCGATGAAGATTACTCGAGCCAAAAGGCGTCCACTGTGCAAGATGCCCTTCTGAAAATTTCCCTTCCAAGAGGAGTTTTTCCTTCGGTATCACCATCAGGGCGAGGAAGTTACGCCACAGCAAGAGTAGTATCCTCGACTCCATATTCTATTACATCATAAACAAGTTTAGTGTCAGTTCCAAGAAGTTAGGCCTTACTTGAGTGAGTCAGGAAATGGCTTCTTAGTTATGACTTTTATGCCATTACAGCGCGAAGTTTCAGAAGCCGTGCTGGTATTACTTTACTTAAAAAAAAAAAAAAAAAGGTTGGAAGGAGTGGACGTGAAAATTAATAACATCGTATTTTGTTGGCTTTCAGTTTGCCTAAAGATGTCGGTCGGTATATGAAATAAAAAAGGGTTCTAAAGACTTTATAAGTAAATTTATTACTTATCGAAACTCTCTCAATATGTTAATGAGAAATTTAAAAAAACGTCAGAAGACCAACACGCATGTATGTATGGTGGTCATGCACACACAACACACACAACACACATCACACACACACACACACACACACACACACACATATTATATATATATATATATATATATATATATATATATATACTATATATATATATATATATATATATTGTATGCATGTATGTGTGTATTTTTAACAATATAAACAGTCATCATTAATTGCATTTCCATTGTCTCTGGTTTCACAAAATCAACACAAGCAGTTTAACATGGATCATTAAAAAAAATTAATTTGAATTTCTAATCCTTACAACGATGATTGACAGCCGTCAAATTTAAATGAGTGCTGGGTAACTATTTATGGAGGGTCAGTGTCAACTTTTTTTTTTTTTTTAATGTAGGCTATTACATAAGAAAGCGGATCTAAAATGATTTAAAGAGAAATCAATCCTTAACCTTATGGAACTTTATTTTATACGGCTATAGAAGTCGGACATATATAATTAATCTTCATTTTCTATTTTTATCAATACAAAAATTTGTTAGTTTACTTTATCTTATCATTTTATTTCAGAGTCCACCAAATGAAATACAGTCTGTTTGAAATTGAAAAGCAAAATATTCATATCAACACTGCTATTACCATTCCTTCATAATATAAACTTATCACTTGGAAAGCTTGTAAAGGTTGTAACTTTAAATTGGAACTGCTAGTCATACAACAAATAGTATCGAAACTGTTGTTAAACAACTGTTCTGAATACAAAGATTATCGTCATTCCGGTCTGCTCTGTAAATATGTGGCTACCCGATGGAGGAAAAGTGAATGAAACTAACCAAATATTGTTCTATTTCTGTTTCGATGTTTCTGTGGACATAATCTCAAACCAAATATAACTCTGATTCTGTTTCGATATTTCTGTGGACATATTCTCAAAACATATATTTCTGGTTCTATTTCGATGTTTTTTGCGGACATATTCTTAAACCAAATATAATTCTGATTCTGTTTCGATGTTTTTTGTAGACATATTCTCAAACCAAATATTATTATGATTTTCGATGCTTTTGTGTACATATTCTAGATCTTTTGCACATTCAGATTTTTAAATTAAACTAATTTCTCAAAATAGGTTTAATCATTTATATACCCCTGACATAAATGTGAATGAAACGTAAGAGATCAATTTTAGTTTCATTAAATGCTGATGTTTTACGAGGAAAACAATCTTTCATTCTGTACAATTACACAAGACTTCATTCATTGACAAATACTTGGTTTGAGTTGATTTCTGTGAAATGTTTATATATTTTTCATAGTTCTGTTACAGCTATATAGCTGTTAGCTTCAAATATCAACATTTCATTCTGTAGAAACTGTGTTGTGTTCAAGCATCATCTTCACCATTACCGCCTCCAACGCAATGCTGCCTATACATATCTTCATTGGACTTCCGCCACTCAAGCCCTTCGTGTGCTTTGATTTTCAAACATCTCCACTCATTTCAAACTTTCCGTGTCAGAGTTCTCATCCGAGTAGGTCTGGCTTTCCCATCTCTTTTGATGGAGACAGAATGCCAACTGACACTTCTCCATCTCTCCATAATGATCTCATTTACATAATGAATTTCCGTAATTTCTTTCATAATATCATATCCCATTAAATGCTGCCATTTGACTACTAAAACTCTAACTAAGACTTTCGTTCACACTGAGCTCATTTACAGATTGAACTTCCATAATTTCTCTTAAGGTATATCTTACTATATTCTGCCATGTGATTACTAAAATTCTTGCTGATAATTTATTGCCAATTCAACAAAATCTTACAGATATAGTTGCCATAATTCAGACCCATGTAGCACTACATACATTCAGTCTGTTTCCAAGTCTTATTCAGCGTACCAATTGTTTGATTTGCCTTATTTAGTTTTTACTGTCTGAATGAAGAGAGTCTGTTGGCTACAATTGTTTCTAAAAATCCTATCGTCATTCTAATCTAAACATTCTCG
>NC_087207.1:7930217-7957415 GCF_015104395.2 Macrobrachium nipponense
GGGTCCAGCTATGGGTTAAATTTCAAAACTCAGCAATGATGGAAAGGAATGAAGGAATAAACGACAACGACGTAAATGGAACCTCTGGCAACAGAGGAGCTTCGTCCGGCAACCAGGTATTCAACCCAATTGAAGGGGAAGACGGTCAGGTACTTGGAGGTCGTCATCCAGCAACTGATCACCACAACAACAGTAATCAACAGCCTGAGATTGGAGCTACAGAAGAAAAAAGGAAGAAATGGACAAGAGAAGAAAATAAGGAAATATGGTGATGCTACATCAGAAGCAACCCGACGGAGAGAGGATATAGAAGAAGATTGGTCAACATCTGGAATGAGAGGAATAATACCCCCCAAACAGAGCAGAGGCTGGCAGACCAAGTAAGGAACATAAAGAAAAAGAACTGGCTCTCCCCAACAGAAAGAGAAGAACTGGAAAGGGAAATGTCACACGACAACGAATTACACGAAGACGAACTGAGAGACGATGCCACAGAAGACGACAGGGAGGATGAGGTATCAAACAACGACACACGAAGAAACACCGACGAAGTAACAGAGAGGACGGAATGGGTAGAGATTAGACAATGGATGGAGCCAGATACAGAGAGAACAAAGATCCCCTCCATGAAAGCCTACAACACCAAGAAATTAAGGGAGAAAACAAGTGAGGTCAATGAAATAATGGCCATAATACACACCACCAGTATCACAGAAACAAATAACTTGACATATGCAGGAGCAAGATTAGTAGCAGAACTGATGGGGATTCGAACACCAACACCACCAGCACAAGCAACCCAACAGAAACCAAAACAGCAACCTCCTTGGAAAAGGCGCCTGGAAAAGCAAATCATGGTGATGAGATCTGACTTGAGTAAACTGAAAGAGATGGCAGAAAAAAGGCTAAGAAGCAAGAAAACAAGGGAAGAACTCAACGAGAAATACAAAGTACAAGAGAGGGGACTAAACAACACGATAGAAGATGTAAAACAGAGGCTTAAGGCCATAGCACATAAGATCCAACGGTACACGAACAGGAATAAGGGATACCAAACAGAACAAACTATCGGAACCAACCAGAAAAGACTATACAACCAACTAAGATGAAGACAACCACCCAGAAATCCCTGAAGCCGAACCAAGTAAGAGACTCTGGGAAAACATATGGAGCAATCCGGTATCACACAACAAACATGCAACATGGCTCCAAGAAGTCAAGGAAGAAGAAACAGGGAGAATAAAACAAAGATTCACAGAGATCACGACAGACACAGTCAGACACCAACTAAAGAAAATGCCAAACTGGAAAGCCCCAGGTCCCGATGAAGTCCATGGATACTGGCTCAAAAACTTCAAGGCCCTACACCCACGAATAGCAGAACAACTCCAGCATTGTATCTCAAATCACCATGCACCCAAATGGATGACCACAGGAAGAACATCCTTAGTACAAAAAGACAAGAGTAAGGGAAATATAGCCAGTAACTACAGGCCTATCACCTGCCTACCAATAATGTGGAAGTTACTAACAGGTGTATCATCAGTGAAGGGCTATACAAACTACCTAGAGGAGACAACACCATCCCCCACCAACAGAAAGGCTGCAGAAGGAAGTGTAGGGGCACAAAAGACCAGCTCCTGATAGACAAAATGGTAATGAAGAACAGTAGGGGAAGGAAAACCAACCTAAGCATGGCATGGATAGACTATAAGAAGGCCTTCGACATGATACCACACACATGGCTAATAGAATGCCTGAAAATATATGGGGCAGAGGAAAACACCATCAGCTTCCTCAAAAATACAATGCGCAACTGAATACAATACTTACAAGCTCTGGAATAAGACTAGCAGAGGTTAATATCAGGAGAGGGATCTTCCAGGGCGACTCACTGTCCCCACTACTCTTCGTAGTAGCCATGATTCCCATGACAAAAGTACTACAGAAGATGGATGCCGGGTACCAACTCAAGAAAAGAGGCAACAGAATCAATCATCTGATGTTCATGGACGACATCAAGCTGTATGGTAAGAGCATCAAGGAAATAGATACCCTAATCCAGACTGTAAGGGTTGTATCTGGGGACATCAGGATGGAGTTTGGAATAGAAAAATGCGCCTTAGTCAACATATGGGAAAAGGGCAAAGTAACGAGAACTGAAGGGATAAAGCTACCAGATGGAGCAACATCAAACGCATAGATGAGACAGGATACAAATACCTGGGAATAATGGAAGGAGGGGATATAAAACACCAAGAGATGAAGGACACGATCAGGAAAGAATATATGCAGAGACTCAAGGCGATACTCAAGTCAAAACTCAACGCCGGAAATATGATAAAAGCCATAAACACCAGGGCAGTGCCAGTAATCAGATACAGCGCAGGAATAGTCGAATGGACGAAGGCAGAACTCCGCACCATAGATCAGAAAACCAGGAAACATATGACAATACACAAAGCACTACACCCAAGAGCAAATACGGACAGACTATACATAACACGAAAGAAAGGAGGGAGAGGACTACTAAGTATAGAGGACTGCGTCAACATCGAAAACAGAGCACTGGGGCAATATCTGAAAACCAGTGAAGACGAGTGGCTAAAGAGTGCATGGGAAGAAGGACTAATAAAGTAGACGAAGACCCAGAAATATACAGAGACAGGAGAATGACAGACAGAACAGAGGACTGGCACAATAAACCAATGCACGGACAATACATGAGACAGACTAAAGAACTAGCCAGCGATGACACATGGCAATGGCTACAAGAGGGGGAGAGCTAAAGAAGGAACTAAAGGAATGATAACAGCGGCACAAGATCAGGCCCTAAGAACCAGATATGTTCAAAGAACGATAGACGGAAATAACATCTCTCCCATATGTAGGAAGTGCAATACGAAAAATGAAACCATAAACCACATAGCAAGCGAATGCCCGGCACTTGCACAGAACCAGTACAAAAAGAGGCATGATTCAGTGGCAAAAGCCCTCCACTGGAGCCTGTGCAAGAAACATCAGCTACCTTGCAGTAATAAGTGGTACGAGCACCAACCTGAGGGAGTGATAGAAAACGATCAGGCAAAGATCCTCGGGGACTATGGTATCAGGACGGATATGGTGATACGTGCAAACAGACCAGACGTGACGTTGATTGACAAAGTCAAGAAGAAAGTATCACTCATTGATGTCGCAATACCATGGGACACCAGAGTTGAAGAGAAAGAGAGGGAAAAAATGGATAAGTATCAAGATCTGAAAATAGAAATAAGAAGGATATGGGATATGCCAGTGGAAATCGTACCCATAATCATAGGAACACTAGGCACGATCCCAAGATCCCTGAAAAGGAATCTAGAAAAACTAGAGGCTGAAGTAGCTCCGGGACTCATGCAGAAGAGTGTGATCCTAGAAACGGCACACATAGTAAGGAGAGTGATGGACTCCTAAGGAGGCAGGATGCAACCCGGAGCCCCACACTATAAATACCACCCAGTCGAATTGGAGGACTGTGATAGAGCACAAAAAAAAAAAAAAAAAAAAAAAAAAAAAAAAAAAAAAAAAAATAATAATAATAATAATAATAATAATAATGTTGATAGACTTTTTAAGAACACTTTCGTGTTCATGCAATTTTACACTAAGTTTCAGACTATTGATTATATAATTTTGTTTTCATTTTTCATAAAATTCCGTTTCATTCACAAAGGAAGACTAAAATCCTTTCAGTATATGAAAACTACTCAATAACTTCATCGGAATCTTGGCTGTAATAACATTATTTCCTCTGAGATTCATTAAGTATTCGCATTAAGTCTTTCAGTATCTCAATATTTTACATTAAATATTTTCCCTTACTCACGAACTTTTCTGATACACTGCCTTTAAAATAATCTAGAAAGTACTTTTTTTATTTAATTGCTTTCACAATGATTGCTTTAAGTCTTCACGTGTATTCCTTTCGTTAGTAAAGTAAATAAAAAAAAATGTTAAAACCTGTACGTCATATTTATGTCCTGTTATCATCTTACAACATTTAAAGCATGCCTAATTTAAATCATTGTTTTATTTTCCAGCATTAAAGTAATTCAGCTACAGAAATCTTAAGTTAACTTTCATTACTTTCGTTAAAGTGGGTTAAATCTTAATGAGCCTAGTACAATATTGTTTACTATAATATTATTTTCATATTTTTTTCCGGCTGAAATCGGCTATTTCTGCACACAGATTCAACTTTTCTTTATTTTGAAGAAAAAAAACAATATGAAATAAAGAAAAAGCATGTCAATATTATTATAAAATAAGTATTTTTGATATTAGTTTTACACACTTCAAATAAAGTCTAGTCAAAATGTCTGAATATCTGAAATAAGTGTTGTTAATATAATATAAACACTATTGTGAATATAATTCATTATCTTGCAAATGCATAAAGGATTAAAATATCTAATTGTTTGTTTGTATGGTGTATTGACGTTGCATGGAACCAGTGGTTATCCAGCAACGGGACCAACGGCTTTACGTGACTTCCGAACCACGTCGAGAGTGAACTTCTATCACCAGAAATACACATCTCTCACCCCTCAATGGAATGCCCGAGAATCGAACTCACGGCCACCGTGGTGGCAGGCCACACCATACCGATCACGCCACTGAGGCGCTTTAAAATCTCTTGTTGGACGTACCACTGAAAATGCAAATGAAACGTCTTGCAATATGCATGTCCCGTTTGTAGCCGATCTTATCTGAAACGCCACAAATTTAGAATCAAAATAAACATTAACATTGGTTCGTATTCTGAAAATGCAAATATAATCTTCACTTTTGACAAAGGCCAATTGACAAATGACATTGTTTATGAATATTAACTTCTCCAAATGATATACATGGTACGGCCTTTCGTATGTGCAATTGAAATCAACATTCATCGCGAGGTATTTGCACCTCCTGCCTCTAGAACCTTCTTCCTTGAAGGGAGGGAGGGGGTGAGAGGTTGGGGAGTGGAAGGGATTTTGGCTGGGCATTTTTATACCTAATATTGATTATTTGTTTCTCAAGGGCGTGGTTTACAGATATAGGAATAATGGACAGTTATATCAGCGTTACATGAGAGATACGGTTAGGGGTGTTACAGGCTTCTGTTGTCTATCAATTAAATTTGAAAATACCATTTGGAATAACACGTTGTACAGCGCGTTAGGAATATCAGCATTAATGAATTAATTAGGAACAAAGAATTTTATTGAATAAAAGTAAGAATTAGGAACAAAGAGTTTTAATGACTAAAAGTAGGGAATTAGGAACAAAGAATTTTAATGAACAAAAGTTAGGAATTAGGAACAAAGAATCTTAATGACTAAAAGTAAAGAATTAGGAACGAAGAATCTTAATGACTAAAAGTAAGGAATTAGGAACAAAGAATTTTAATGACTAAAACTAAGGAATTGGGAACAAAGAAATTTAATGACTAAAAGTAAGGAATTAGGAACAAAGAATTTTAATTACTAAAAGTAAGGAATTAGGAACGAATAATCTTAATGACTAAAAGTAAAGAATTAGGAACAACGAAACTTAATAACTGAAAGTTAGGAATTAGGAACAGATAATTTTAATGACTAAAAGTAAGGAATTAAGAACAAAGAATTTTACTGAATAAAAGTAAGGAATTAGGAACAAAGAAATTTAATGACTAAAAGTAAGGAATTAGGAACAAAGAATTTTAATTACTAAAAGTAAGGAATTAGGAACGAATAATCTTAATGACTAAAAGTAAGGAATTAGGAACAAAGAATTTTACTGAATAAAAGTAAGGAATTAGGAACAAAGAAATTTAATGACAAAAGTAAGGATTAGGAAACAAAGAATTTTTAATTACTAAAAGTAAGGAATTAGGAACGAATAATCTTATGACCTAACAAAAGTAAGGAATTAGGAAACAAAGAATTTTAATTAATTAAAAGTAAGGAATTAGGAACGAAATTTAATGAAAATTTTAATTGAAAATAAAAGTAAGGAATTAGGAACAAAGAATTTTACTGAATAAAAGTAAGGAATTAGGAACGAAGAATTTTACTGAATAAAAGTTAGGAATTAGGAACAAAGAATCTTAATGACTAAAAGTTAGGAATTAGGGACAGATAATTTTAATGACTAAAAGTAAGGAATTAAGAACAAAGAATTTTACTGAATAAAAGTTAGGAATTAGGAACAAAGAATTTTAATGCTAAAAGTAAGGAATTAGGAAGAATTTTAATGACTAAAAGTAAGGAATTAGGAACGAAGAATTTTAATGAGAAAAAGTTAGGAATTAGGAACAAAGAATTTTATGACTAAAAATTAAGAATTAGGAACGGAGAATCTTAATGACTAAAAGCAAGGAATTAGGAACAAAGAATTTTAATGACTAAAAGAATTAGAAACAAAGAATTTCAATGAATGAAAGTAAGGAATTAGGAACAAAGTCTGGACGTGGACTCGCAGACCAAAGCCCTCACAGAAGTTATTCAAAATGCAGGCGACATAAAACGCCAGAATGCAATTGACAGTCATGTGCGCAATATCATGGATACAATTTTCCATGACATGGGACCGAAGGCTGACGCAACCATCAGATTTCAAACGACCCTACATAAGGTTTATTCTAATTCCAGGTTTATTCCTATCTTTGAATTCCAGATATGGTCCTATTTTTGATAAACAGTCGATATGTCAATAAGCGTGGTACTGCTTCACTAGTGAATGGAGACTGTTTACTATCAGTGTATTAATAGCACTCCGTGGTCTGTCACAAGGATGTGCAGACGCTCTTGAACTGTTCCAAGTCAAAGGAAATAAGAATAGAAAGATATTTCAGGATAGATTTTTTAATATTGCCATCACTGTTGGGAGGAGAGAGTCGTGTTCCTACTGACGAACAGTCAATATGAATTGCTACTGAAGAAAAGATATGTATTGCAATCATCTTTCATATAATATATATATGTATGTATATATATATATATATATATATATATATATATATATTATATATATATATATAAAGATATATAAGACACGAAGGAAAAATAAACAACGAAGTTCCTGCAAGATCTTTCGACTCAATGTCCTTTACTCAGCAGATAAACTGAATTACATGAGGAATTGACAGTACAGGAAAGGTATAACTGACAGATAGGGATTATAAGGAGATTAGTACCTAGAATCCGGCACACCTGGAGAATGAGTAACCTTTCCAAACAAGCATAAACATTGGTAAAATTTTTAAATCTAAAAAGATTAAGGCAATCTGATCAGACACAGGGACAAGGATTATATAGGGCGACAGCTATTCCGATCTTTGGTAAACAAAAACTTATTCACAATATATATTAAACATACATATACAACGAAGATATCTCTAAGGCAACTAATTTGTATTTAAGTCTGTAATTATATAATTGAGGTCATTCTTAAACATGTTATAAATACAAGGGTCTAAATGAAACAGGCCACGACTAATATTAAAATTACAATGGGAAGTAAGTTGTATTACGGCAGATTCTAAAAGATTTCGTGATAAGACATCTTTTGACCTTGCAATTACTGAACTACCAATCCAATTTATTCGGTGGTTGTTTTCACTTAAATGAATGAATATTGCATTAGATGTTTACCCAGTTTTTACAGAATATTTATATTGCCTTAATCTTACTTCTAAGCCCATGCTCGACTGTCCGAGATAAAAAGAGGGGCGGTCCATACATGGAATTTTATATATTATGTTGTTGCTTTCCTTGGGGCCATTTTTTTTATAACATTCCTTTTCGTGTGTTATTATAGGAAAAAACAAGGTTGACCTTAAAAGCTCTTAACAATGATTGAATGGTTTCAAATCCGTTAAAATAAGGCAAACTGAGAATGTTCTTAGAATTTTCTTTCTCCGTGTTACTTCCAGTATAAAACTTTTTGTGGCCTTTATTATAACAAATATCTCATATATGTGAAGGATAACATAAATCTTTCCCTATTTTTCTGATGTATTCAATTTCTTGATCCAAATATTGGGGACTGACAATGCACAATGCTCATAAAAACATAGAAGAAAAAATTTATATTTTGATGTTAAGATGGTGGCCTGAATAGAAATGAACATAAGTTAAGTTGTTGGTTGGTTTCCTATAAATACTGAATTTACATTGAAATGGTTTTCTATGTATCAAAACATCTAAGAAAGGAAGACAATTGTCTTTTTTCAATTCTAGCGTAAACTTAATCGATGGTACCTGGTTATTTAATTTAGAGAGTAAATCATTTACATCAATACCAGCAGGCAGAACAGCTAAAATATCGTGGCCTGTTTCATTTAAACCCTTGTATTTATAACATGTTTAAGAATGACCTCAAATATATAATTACAGACTTCAATACAAATTAGTTGCCTCAGAGATATCTTCGTTGTATATGTATGTTTAATATGTATTGTGAATAAGTTTTGTTTACCAAAGATCTGAATGGCTATCGCCCTATATAATCCTTTAATTGTCTTGTCCCTGTGTCTGAGCAGATTGACTTAATCTTTTTGTTTTTTTTTAAATTGTACCCATGTTGATGCTTGTTTGGAAAGGTTACTAATTTTCTAGGTGTGCCGGATTCTATGTACTAATCTCCTTATAATCCCTATCTGTACTGTCGATTCCTCATATAAGTCAGTTTATCTGCTGAGTAAAGGACGTTGAAAAGTCGAAAGATCTTGCAGAAACTCCGTTGTTTATTTTTCCTTCCTGGCTTATACCTTTATTTACGGATTTATCACGTCCCAAACTTTCGTGATTCAGATATACATACATACATACATACTACTATATATATATATATATATATATATATATATATATATATATATATATATATATATATATATATATATAAGTCTATCACATTACCGTGATTCATATACATATGTCGAACTACAAATGTCCTTTAATATCTAATTCGCTCTACCTCGAATTAATATATTTTCATATATGTTTAACCGAGGGGGAATATATTAAGCGATAATAGAATTGGCGATCGACAGACGCGAACCACCGACCTCTACAATTCCAGGACTGGCAGTGAAGCCCCAAAAAAACACCACGCCACCGGTGGCGTGGTGGTTTTGGGCTTCACTGCCAGTCCTGGAATTTGTAGAGGTCGGTGGTTCGCGTCTGTCGATCGCCAATTCTATTATCGCTTAATAAATTCCCCTCGGTTAATCATATATGAAAATATATTCAATTCCGAGGTAGAGTGAATTAGATATTAAAGGACATTTGTAGTTCGATATATATATATATATATATATATATATATGATATATATATATATATATATATATATATATATATATATATATAGTATATGCGCGAGTTAGCGGGTGCACAACCAAGCCGTAAAACTATCTTTATCATCTTTCATTTCTTCTATTGATCCTGTCCATACTTAACCCCAGAGGACTTTCATGAATACTTAACTGACTTTGGGCTTCCACCACCTTTCCGTTTAGACTTTTGATATTTAATAATAAATGGAGGACTAAAAACACATCTCAAATTATGAAAGCAACACTAAAACCTTTCAGGGGACCTACTTTAGATTGACAGCGATTTGTTTTTCCCAAATATTTGGCAAAAGGTATTTATGAACTGCAACTTCAGTTTATTTGCAATTGATCATCATTATAACTACTGTTTGATGGATCTTTTCGACAACTATGAAGAATTTTTCACATCAGAATTGCAAGACATTAATGAGAAAAAAACGATAATAACGTAAAGCCATTTGGAATTTTTCCCCTTCAGGGAAATAAGCTAGCTCTAAGTTACGAGTGAAAATTACGACTACTTTATGTTATAAGCGAGAGAGAGAGAGAGAGAGGAGAGAGAGATAGAGGGGGGGGGGGGCGGGGGTGAATCACAGTTTTGCTTTAACCTTCCACTTATCGGGTGATTCCGGCTACGGGGTAGTAAACAGAGCCACTTAAATTTGAGAAATAGGACAATAATTCAGAAGAGGAATTATATATACATTTCAACCGCTGCGCTGGGACCTTTACATTACTTACTAAAAAACACATTTCCGCTATTTACCTTTTAGTGAGACTTGAGTATTGTGAGTCTGTGTGTGTGTTTACACAACGATATCTAGCTAACGAGAGCTGAAATAATGTGCTTGTATATTTGATCTAATTTTGAGTAAGGGCTTTCTTTAGTATATTTAAGTCTTTGTTAGTAATCATTTTGTGTTTACACATCGATATTTAGCTAACGAGAGCTGAAGTAATTTTCTTATGTATTTTATCTAATTTCGGTATGTTCAAGTCTGTTAGTAATCATTTTCGGCTGATATAACAATTGCTACCCATAAGCTATCTTTCCTTGCAATGTAGTTTGCTTTATGATGACCTAATTCTGCCTTCAATATCTCAAGTATTGCTGATAGTTAACAATGATTTCAAGAAAAACGTTTCCTTTCATGAGTTGGCAGCGTGATCATACGCTCTATTTGTGCACTGTATTATGATAATACTAATAAGATTTCGAGGAAAGGCAGAGGCCACATAATTACTCTTCTCGAAAGTATTAAAATCTTCGCTAATGAGTTTATCGTCGCAATAAATGATAATCCATTGTATACGTTAATAACGGAACAGATTACTGCACAATTTTTGAATAAACACCGTTAACATGATTAGGCGATGTGTTCTTTATAAATCTCGACACAGCAAACTGACCCGAAAAAGAGTTACGCTACGACATGATGGGTTTAGAACGAATCGTTCTGGGAAAAACCACAGATTGGTAGGAATGGGGCACTCCTGTTCAGTTATATGGACAATTCAGATACTGTGAACGGAATTCAGCTCAAGACTATTTAGGGAAACAAACAGCAAATTGAAATGGAAAGTGAGAGAGAACGTATCTCGTTGAGTTTGATGAACGATAAGGTATTACAGATGAAATTCAAATTGGAAATTCAAATTGTAGTTCCGGGAAAGGGGCAATATTATGGCTGCATACTGATAGGGCTTTAGACGGATAGGAATAAAATGAAGAAAGGATATCTGGTATGATATTGCAATTTACCGCCCCCCCCAAAAAAAAACCCCCCCCCCCCCCCCCACCCCCCCCCCCCAAAAAAAAAAAAAGTCTATTTTTTTTTTTTTTTTTTTTTTTTGAGTGTGTGCAAAGGCTTACAACCTTGTACTTCCTGCATTCAGACGGACTTTACATTACTGAATAATCACTACTTTCCTCCAGTATTTGAATCATAACTATAGTAAGATGATCCCAGGATCATCTTACTATAGTACATTCACATCACCCGATTGGCTGTGAGAAGTCAACCACAGGACTGGAAAACTCTCAGTCTCTCTCTCGAGTTCACAGAGTCAGGATGTATGTTCCACTCTCCTGAGGGATACGTCTTTCAAAAGTATCCCTCAGGAGAGGTGAGAGGTGGAACGTACATCCTGCCTATGTGAACTCTCGAGAGATACTAAGAGTTTCCAGCCCTGTGATTGGCTTATCAACAGCCTATCAGGAGCGTCGTAAGGGACGGGCCTAGACATCAGATGCACGGGTGATATGAATCTACTATAGCAGGTATATCTAACTGACTCTGTTAAGGAGAGCCAGTTAAGCGGTGGACTTCAAGTTAGGTGAATATATAGATAAGGTTTACTAATAGCAAAATATTTGTCTGCTGTGTCACCAAAACCTGGTAAAATTTACCGTAGCCGCATGCATACTTCACCGGCAGCAATTACTTATTCAGTGAGGCTGCGCCCACAGGACTCGTATCTGTGTTCCTATTCTCTTTGATTCCTGATCACACGATAAATTATACAGTTTCCTGTTTCTGTTTCTCTGCCATTAATTTGTCACTTTGTTCTAGACGCCTCATTAAGCATGCTGTTCTGCTGTAATCGGACATCAGAGCATTGTTTAACATCGGGTTACAGTTGACATTGGTTTAATATTTATCTTCCCAAATATCATTTTTAGCCTAAATGCAAGGCTGACCTAAATTTTTTTTCTCCAGTTCATAATTATCTAAGAAATTTCCTCTAAGACCCTCAGTTAGGAAATCTTTATACGTTTAGATAAAGAAATATAAATTTTGTTTTTTTGCGAAATATAGATCTCTCTCTCTCTCTCTCTCTCTCTCTCTGTAACACAGGAGTGTATCGTCTGTTCAGTTCTGATAAATAAAGATTCATTTAGATGGAGATTTAACCTTAAACCCAGGAGACACTGGCTATGTTATTGGCACAACTGCAGCAGCTCTCAGTCACGTTGCAGCTTAACGGATCTGACTTTCTTGAACTTCATTGAATTGAATTGAACATACTGGGACCAATGAGGTCAATTAGCCATGAAACGGAAATTGACACAAAAAGGTTTGAAAGGTATGACAGGAGGATAACCTCAAAGCAGTTGCACAATGAATCAATTGTTAGGAGAGGGTGGAAAGTAAGATGGAAGAAAGAGAATATGAAAGGTTAGGGAATCTTAAATTTTCGGACAAAGTCCATTGTTTCATACTTGATAATTACAAGGCAACTGCAAACCCTCACTATTAAACCAAAATCTAAAATACAGAGGTCTTTTTATGAAAACAATGATTTTTCAGTTTGACAGTCATAGGGTATCTTTTTATGAATAATATCTTTTACCGCGCTGACTAATTCTCGAGTTTCAGCATTTTCTTTATGAGGATTCCATGAAGCTGTTTCAAAGCCAATTTTTACGGTTATACGTAAAACAAGAGAAACTAATAAATAAAATCCATTATTTTCATTTGCTTGTTAACGGGGATAGGGAGGAGAACTGTTTACACGTGAACGTTTTCCTGTGTAAGTGAGTGTTTGATTGTGCGTGCCTGTCTGTCTGTTTGTTGACAAAAACTCTCTCTCATCTCTATTTCTGAAATGAAAACTGAAATAAAAAATTGCAGATAAAATCTCTGAAAGGAATCTCATGCAAATGGTTGCATGCAGGCTTTGGATTACGAGACATATCTCTTGGTGGATCAGTGGTTGCGACAAGAAGCTCAGAGGAAATGAAAATCATTGTCTACATATCAGTATCAATCTCTCTCTCTCTCTCTCTCTCTCTCTCTCTCTCTCTCTCTCTCTCTTGCCGGTAGCTAAACTTTACAAGCCTTTTCTAACCATATATATATATATATATAGATATATATAGAAAGAGATATCATACATATATATATAATATAGAGATATATAGATATAGATATAGATATATATATATATATATATATATATATATATATATATAATATATATATATATATATATATATATATTATATCTAGGAGAGATGAATTCAGTCGATATTTTTACCTTTGTCCGTGCAGAGAATTAGGAGTCCAGAATCCCAATGTCTTCAAATGCAGCCCAACACAATCGACAGGACCAGTATGGTTGGGGTTGGGGTTGGGGGGTTGGGGGTGGGGGGAAAGGTTGTGAAAAAAAGTGCGGTCCTTAAAACCTAAGAAATCATATACCTTTCTTGTCTTTGCTCAACTTCGAGGATAATTTCGTTCATGTCAAAACGAAGGTTTGTAACATTTAATCCAACATGCGCATACGCAAACACCCGCGGAATATACCCTTTTTATCATAAATGTTTAATAAGTCCCTACAGTCATAATATACACACGTCCCGCTTCAGAGTTTCCGGAGAAGAAAATGGGCATTACGAATAACAGAAAATGGATCAATGAGACGAGGAACACAACAAAATGCAGATGCAGAATAACATATAAGCACATGCGTGAATAAACCATGAAATATTAGGCTTTAAACAAATTCGTATATAAATAAAGATTCCAGCGCGGCAACCTGTGCTCTGTTCAGCCAGAATTTGACTCTAAACCGAATTGAATTACGACTCTGGCTTGCGAAGTTATTCATGACTGCAAATCGTATGCGGCTTCACAACATTGTTGATCTGATCTCCTTTTGAGTCTCTGCTGTTACTGGCGATTCTCAACAAGGTTCACAGCCTCTACTCGAATGATGTCTTTGTATTAGATATGGCATAACCGGAGATTCTAATACCTATAGTAGATTCACATCAACCGTGCATTTGATGTTCAGGCCAGTCCCTTACGACGCTCCTGATTGGCTGTTGATAAGCCAATTATACGGCTGGAAACTCTCAGTCTCTCGAGAGAGTTCACATAGGTAAGATGCATGTTCCACCTCTACTGAGGGATACTTTTAAATGACGTATCTCTCAGGAGCGGTGGAACATAAATCCTACCCATGCAAACTCTCGAGATAGACTGAGAGTTTCCAGCACTGTGATTGACTTATCAACAGCCAATCAGGAGCGTCGTAAGGGACTGGCCTAGACATCAAATGCACGGTTGATGTGAATCTACTATAGGTGTCCTCTCTAGATGATCTCTTGGCATTCTCGAGATGACTGCCTCTTTCCATGTAGAATACCGTTTCGAGCAGAGAATTCGGGAATGAAAGTTTTTTTCCATACCACAACTTTCCCTCAAACTCTGAATTTAAATTCTCTATATTACTCTTACTAAAGTACATTTACTTCAGTGTTCACTCCAATGAAATCCAAATAACCTGAAGATAATTTTCAGCTATACTGTGATACTAGAACGTTGCAAATTTATCCTGTTCATCTCACTTTATAATTACTTAATCGATAAGAATGAATTTTTTGTAAGAGACGATAACAATACGGTATTATATAAATATATAATAAAATGAGGTAGTTGAAGATCAGAATGTTAAAAGTGGTTCATTTATGATGTATATATATATATATTGTATATATATATATATATATATATATATATACTATATATAATATAGATACACATATATATAAATACATATATAATATATATATAAAATATATATATATATATTATATATATATATGTGTGTGTATGTATATATATATATATATATATATATATATATATATATATATATATATATATATTATATAGATATATTATATATATATATATATATATATATATATATATATATATAGATATATATATATATATACACATTATATATATATATATATATAATATATATATATATATATATATAGATATATACATATACATACATACATATATATATATATATATATATATATATATATATATATATATATATATGTAGTATATATATGTATCTATATATATATATATATATATATATATATATATATATATATATATCTATATCTATATCTATTATATATATATATATATATATATATATATATATATATATATATATATATATATATGGTAGAAAAGGCTTGTAAAGTTTAGCTACCGGCAAGAGAGAGAGAGAGAGAGAGAGAGAGAGAGAGAGAGAGAAAGATTGATACTGATATGTAGACAATGATTTTCATTTCCTCTGAGCTTCTGTCGCAACCACTGATCCACCAAGAGATATGTCTCGTAATCCAAAGCCTGCATGCAACCATTTGCATGAGATCCTTTCAGAGATTTTATCTGCAATTTTTTCTTTCAGTTTTCATTTCAGAAATAGAGATGAGAGAGAGTTTTTGTCAACAAACAGACAGACAGGCACGCACAATCAAACACTCACTTACACAGGAAAACGTGCACGTGTAAACAATTCTCCTCCCTATCCCCGTTAACAAGCAAATGAAAATAATGGATTTTATTTTTTAGTTCCTCTTACCGTAAAAATTGGCTTTGAAACAGCTTCATGGAATCCTCATAAAGAAAATGCTGAAACTCGAGAATTAGTCAGCGCGGTAAAAGATATTCATAAAAAGATACCCTATGACTGTCAAACTGAAAAATCATTGTTTTCATAAAAAGACCTCTGTATTTTAGATTTTGGTTTAATAGTGAGGATTTGCAGTTGCCTTGTAATTATCAAGTATGAAACAATGGACTTTGTCCGAAAATTTAAGATTCCCTAACCTTTCATATTCTCTTTCTTCCATCTTACTTTCCACCCTCTCCTAACAATTGATTCATTGTGCAACTGCTTTGAGGTTATCCTCCTGTCATACCTTTCAAACCTTTTTGTGTCAATTTCCGTTTCATGGCTAATTGACCTCATTGGTCCCAGTATGTTCAATTCAATTCAATGAAGTTCAAGAAAGTCAGATCCGTTAAGCTGCAACGTGACTGAGAGCTGCTGCAGTTGTGCCAATAACATAGCCAGTGTCTCCTGGGTTTAAGGTTAAATCTCCATCTAAATGAATCTTTATTTATCAGAACTGAACAGACGATACACTCCTGTGTTACACACACACACAGAGAGAGAGAGATCTATATTTCGCAAAAAAACAAAATTTACATTTCTTTATCTAAACGTATAAAGATTTCCTAACGGAGGGTCTTAGAGGAAATTTCTTAGATAATTATGAACTGGAGAAAAAAAATTTAGGTCAGCCTTGCATTTAGGCTAAAAATCATATTTGGGAAGAAATAAATATTAAACCAATGTCAACTGTAACCCGATGTTAAACAATGCTCTGATGTCCGATTACAGCAGAACAGCATGCTTAATGAGGCGTCTAGAACAAAGTGACAAATTAATGGCAGAGAAACAGAAACAGGAAACTGTATAATTTATCGTGTGATCAGGAATCAAAGAGAATAGGAACACAGATACGAGTCCTGTGGGGGCAGCCTCACTGAATAAGTAATTGGCTGCCGGTGAAGTATGCATGCGGCTACGGTAAATTTACCAGGTTTGGTGACACAGCAGACAAATATTTTGCTATTAGTAAAACTTATCTATATATTCACCTAACTTGAAGTCCACCGCTTAACTGGCTCTCCTTAACAGAGTCAGTTAGATATACCTGCTATAGTAGATTCATATCACCCGTGCATCTGATGTCTAGTCCCGTCCCTTACGACGCTCCTGATAGGCTGTTGATAAGCCAATCACAGGGCTGGAAACTCTTAGTATCTCTCGAGAGTTCACATAGGCAGGATGTACGTTCCACCTCTCACCTCTCCTGAGGGATACTTTTGAAAGACGTATCCCTCAGGAGAGGTGGAACATACATCCTGACTCTGTGAACTCGAGAGAGAGACTGAGAGTTTCCAGTCCTGTGGTTGACTTCTCAACAGCCAATCGGGTGATGTGAATGTACTATAGTAAGATGATCCTGGGATCATCTTACTATAGTTATGAATTCATAACTGGAGGAAAGTAGTGATTATTCAGTAATGTAAAGTCCGTCTGAATGCAGGAAGTACAAGGTTGTAAGCCTTTGCACACACTCAAAAAAAAAAAAAAAAAAAAAAATAGACTTTTTTTTTTTTTTGGGGGGGGGGGGGGGGGGGGGGGGGGGGGGCGGTAAATTCAAAATGCAATATCTACCAGATATCCTTTCTTCATTTTATTCCTATCCGTCTAAAGCCCTATCAGTATGCAGCCATAATATTGCCCCTTTCCCGGAACTACAATTTGAATTTCCAATTTGAATTTCATCTGTAATACCTTATCGTTCATCAAACTCAACGAGATACGTTCTCTCTCACTTTCCATTTCAATTTGCTGTTTGTTTCCCTAAATAGTCTTGAGCTGAATTCCGTTCACAGTATCTGAATTGTCCATATAACTGAACAGGAGTGCCCCATTCCTACCAATCTGTGGTATTTCCCAGAACGATTCGTTCTAAACCCATCATGTCGTAGCGTAACTCTTTTTCGGGTCAGTTTGCTGTGTCGAGATTTATAAAGAACACATCGCCTAATCATGTTAACGGTGTTTATTCAAAAATTGTGCAGTAATCTGTTCCGTTATTAACGTATACAATGGATTATCATTTATTGCGACGATAAACTCATTAGCGAAGATTTTAATACTTTCGAGAAGAGTAATTATGTGGCCTCTGCCTTTCCTCGAAATCTTATTAGTATTATCATAATACAGTGCACAAATAGAGCGTATGATCACGCTGCCAACTCATGAAAGGAAACGTTTTTCTTGAAATCATTGTTAACTATCAGCAATACTTGAGATATTGAAGGCAGAATTAGGTCATCATAAAGCAAACTACATTGCAAGGAAAGATAGCTTATGGGTAGCAATTGTTATATCAGCCGAAAATGATTACTAACAGACTTGAACATACCGAAATTAGATAAAATACATAAGAAAATTACTTCAGCTCTCGTTAGCTAAATATCGATGTGTAAACACAAAATGATTACTAACAAAGACTTAAATATACTAAAGAAAGCCCTTACTCAAAATTAGATCAAATATACAAGCACATTATTTCAGCTCTCGTTAGCTAGATATCGTTGTGTAAACACACACACAGACTCACAAATACTCAAGTCTCACTAAAGGTAAATAGCGGAAATGTGTTTTAGTAAGTAATGTAAAGGTCCCCAGCGGTGAAATGTATATATAATTCCTCTTCTGAATTATTGTCCTATTTCTCAAATTTAAGTGGCTCTGTTTACTACCCCGTAGCCAGGAACACCCGATAAGTGGAAGGTTAAAGCAAAACTGTGAATCACCCCCCCCCCCTCTATCTCTCTCTCTCTCTCTCTCTCTCTCTCTCGCTTATAACATAAAGTGGTCGTAATTTTCACTCGTAACTTAGAGCTAGCTTATTTCCCTGAAGGGGAAAAATTCCAAATGGCTTTACGTTATTATCGTTTTTTTCTCATTAATGTCTTGCAATTCTGATGTGAAAAATTCTTCATAGTTGTCGAAAAGATCCATCAAACAGTAGCTATAATGATGATCAATTGCAAATAAACTGAAGTTGCAGTTCATAAATACCTTTTGCCAAATATTTGGGAAAAACAAATCGCTGTCAATCTAAAGTAGGTCCCCTGAAGGTTTTAGTGTTGCTTTCATAATTTGAGATGTGTTTTAGTCCTCCATTTATTATTAAATATCAAAGTCTAAACAGGAAAGGTGGAAGCCCAAAGTCAGTTAAGTATTCATGAAAGTCCTCTGGGGTTAAGTATGGACAGGATCAATAGAAGAAATGAAAGATGATAAAAGATAGTTTTACGGCTTGGTTGTGCACCCGCTAACTCGCGCATATACTATATATATATATATATATATATATATATATATATATATATATATATATATATATATATATATATATATATATATATATATATATATATATATATATATATATCGAACTACAAATGTCCTTTAATATCTAATTCACTCTACCTCGGAATTAATATATTTTCATATATGATTAACCGAGGGGGAATTTATTAAGCGATAATAGAATTGGCGATCGGCAGACGCGAACCACCGACCTCTACAATTCCAGGACTGGCAGGGAAGCCCCAAAAACCACCACGCCACGGTGGCGTGGTGGTTTTGGGGCTTCACTGCCAGTCCTGGAATTGTAGAGGTCGGTGGGGGTTCGCGTCTGTCGATCGCCAATTCTATTATCGCTTAATATATTCCCCCTCGGTTAAACATATATGAAAATTATATTAATTCCGAGGTAGAGCGAATTAGATATTAAAGGACATTTGTAGTTCGACATATGTATATGAATCACGGTAATGTGATAGACTTATATATATATATACATATATATATATATATATATATATATATATATATATATATATATATATATATATATATAGTATATATATATATATGTATGTATGTATGTATGTATGTATAACTGAATCACGAAAGTTTGGGACGTGATAAATCCGTAAATAAAGGTATAAGCCAGGAAGGAAAAATAAACAACGGAGTTTCTGCAAGATCTTTCGACTTTTCAACGTCCTTTACTCAGCAGATAAACTGACTTATATGAGGAATCGACAGTACAGATAGGGATTATAAGGAGATTAGTACATAGAATCCGGCACACCTAGAAAATTAGTAACCTTTCCAAACAAGCATCAACATGGGTACATTTAAAAAAAAAAACAAAAAAGATTAAGTCAATCTGCTCAGACACAGGGACAAGGCAATTAAAGGATTATATAGGGCGATAGCCATTCAGATCTTTGGTAACAAAACTTATTCACAATACATATTAAACATACATATACAACGAAGATATCTCTAAGGCAACTAATTTGTATTGAAGTCTGTAATTATATCTTTGAGGTCATTCTTAAACATGTTATAAATACAAGGGTTTAAATGAAACAGGCCACGATATTTTAGCTGTTCTGCCTGCTGGTATTGATGTAAATGATTTACTCTCTAAATTAAATAACCAGGTACCATCGATTAAGTTTACGCTAGAATTGAAAAAAGACAATTGTCTTCCTTTCTTAGATGTTTTGATACATAGAAAACCATTTCAATGTAAATTCAGTATTTATAGGAAACCAACCAACAACTTAACTTATGTTCATTTCTATTCAGGCCACCATCTTAACATCAAAATATAAATTTTTTCTTCTATGTTTTTATGAGCATTGTGCATTGTCAGTCCCCAATATTTGGATCAAGAAATTGAATACATCAGAAAAATAGGGAAAGATTTATGTTATCCTTCACATATATGAGATATTTGTTATAATAAAGGCCACAAAAAGTTTTATACTGGAAGTAACACGCAGAAAGAAAATTCTAAGAACATTCTCAGTTTGCCTTATTTTAACGGATTTGGAACCATTCAATCATTGTTAAGAGCTTTTAAGGTCAACCTTGTTTTTTCCTATAATAACACACTAAAAGGAATGTTAATAAAAAATGGCCCCAGGGAAAGCAACAACATAATATAAAAAATTCCATGTATGCACTGCCCCTCTTTTTATCTCGGACAGTCGAGCATGGGCTAGAAGTAAGATTAAGCCAACATAAATATTCTGTAAAAACTGGGCAAACATCTAATGCAATATTCATTCATTTAAGTGAAAACAACCACCGAATAAATTTGATTGGTAGTTCAGCAATTGCAAGGTCAAAAGATGTCTTATCACGAAATCTTTTAGAATCTGCCGTAATACAACTTACTTCCCATTGTAATTTTAATATTAGTCGTGGCCTGTTTCATTTAGACCCTTGTATTTATAACATGTTTAAGAATGACCTCAAAGATATAATTACAGACTTAAATACAAATTAGTTGCCTTAGAGATATCTTCGTTGTATATGTATGTTTAATATGTATTGTGAATAAGTTTTTGTTTACCACAGATCGGAATAGCTGTCGCCCTATATAATCCTTGTCCCTGTGTCTGATCAGATTGCCTTAATCTTTTTAGTTTTTTTTAAATTTTACCAATGTTTATGCTTGTTTGGAAAGGTTACTCATTCTCCAGGTGTGCCGGATTCTAGGTACTAATCTCCTTATAATCCCTATCTGTCAGTTATACCTTTCCTGTACTGTCAATTCCTCATGTAAGTCAGTTTATCTGCTGAGTAAAGGACATTGAGTCGAAAGATCTTGCAGGAACTCCGTTGTTTATTTTTCCTTCGTGGCTTATATCTTTTATATATATATATATATATATTCTATATATCTATATAATATATATATATATATATTATCATATATATATATATATACATACACATATATATTATATGAAAGATGATTGCAATACATATCTTTTCTTCAGTAGCAATTCATATTGACTGTTCGTCAGTACGAACCCGACGCTCTCCTATTCTTATTTCCTTTGACTTGGAACAGTTCAAGAGCGTTTGCACATCCTTGTGACAGACCACGGAGTGCTATTAATACACTGATAGTTAACAGTCTCCATCCACACGTGAAGCAGTACCACGCTTATTGACATATCGACTGTTTATCAAAAATAAGACCATATCTGGAATTCAAAGATAGGAATAAACCTGGAATTAGAATAAACCTCATGTAGGGTCGTTTGAAATCTGATGGTTGTGTCAGCCTTCGGTCCCATGTCATAGAAAATTGTATCCATGATATTGCGCACATGACTGTCAATTGCATTCTGGCGTTTTATGTCGCCTGCATTTTGAATAACTTCTGTGAGGGCTTTGGTCTGCGAGTCCACGTCCAGACTTTGTTCCTAATTCCTTACTTTTATTCATTGAAATTCTTTGTTTCTAATTCTTTTGGTCATTAAAATTCTTTGTTCCTAATTCCTTACTTTTAGTCATTAAAATTCTTTGTTCCTAATTCCTTACTTTTAGTCATTAAAATTCTTTGTTCCTAATTCCTTACTTTTAGTCATTAAAATTCATTGTTCCTAATTCCTAACTTTTATTCAGTAAAATTCTTTGTTCCTAATTCCTTACCTTTATTCATTAAAATTATTTGTTCCTAATTCCTAACTTTTAGTCATTAAGATTCTTTGTTCCTAATTCCTCACTTTTATTCATTAAAATTCTTTGTTCCTAATTCCTCACTTTTATTCATTAAAATTCTTTGTTCCTAATTCCTCACTTTTATTCATTAAAATTCTTTGTTCCTAATTCCTCACTTTTATTCATTAAAATTCTTTATTCCTAATTCCTAACTTTTAGTCATTAAGATTATTTGTTCCTAATTCCTAACTTTTAGTCATTAAAATTCTTTGTTCCTAATTCCTCACTTTTATTCATTAAAATTCTTTGTTCCTAATTCCTCACTTTTATTCATTAAAATTCTTTGTTCCCAATTCCTCACTTTTAGTCATTAAAATTCTTTGTTCCTAATTCTTACTTTTATTCAATAAAATTCGTTGTTCCTAATTCCTAACTTTTAGTTAATAAGTTTCGTTGTTCCTAATTCCTTACTTTTAGTCATTAAGATTCTTTGTTTCTAATTCCTCACTTTTATTCATTAAAATTTTTTGTTCCTAATGCCTCACTTTTATTCATTAAAATTCTATGTTCCTAAATCCTCACTTTTATTCATTAAAATTCTTTGTTCCTAATTCCCTACTTTAAGTCATTAAAACTCTTTGTTCCTAAATCTTACTTTTATTCAATAAAATTCTTTGTTCCTAATTCCTAACTTTTAGTTAATAAGTTTCGTTGTTCCTAATTCGTTACAAAATTTTAGTCATTAAGATTCTTTGTTCCTAATTCCTCACTTTTATTCATTAAAATTCTTTGTTCCTAATTCCTCACTTTTATTCATTAAAATTCTTTGTTCCTAATTCCTCACTTTTATTCATTAAAATTCTTTTTTCCTAATTCCTCACTTTTATTCATTAAAATTCTTTGTTCCTAATTCCTCACTTTTATTCATTAAAATTCTTTATTCCTAATTCCTAACTTTTAGTCATTAAGATTATTTGTTCCTAATTCCTAACTTTTAGTCATTAAAATTCTTTGTTCCTAATTCCTCACTTTTAGTCATTAAAATTCTTTGTTCCTAATTCCCTGCTTTTATCATTAAAACTCTTTGTTCCTAATTCTTACTTTTATTCAATAAAATTCTTTGTTCCTAATTCCTTACTTTAATCATTAAAAATTTTTGTTCTTAATTCCTAACTTTTAGTCATTAAAATTCTTTAATCCTAATTCCTAACTTTTAGTCATTAAAATTCTTTGTTCCTAATTCCTCACTTTTAGTCATTAAAATTCTTTGTTCCTAATTCCCTGCTTTTATCATTAAAACTCTTTGTTCCTAATTATTACTTTTATTCAATAAAATTCTTTGTTCCTAATTCCTTACTTTAATCATTAAAATTCTTTGTTCTTAATTCCTAACTTTTAGTCATTAAAATTCTTTATTCCTAATTCCTAACTTTTAGTTATTAAGTTTTGTTGTTCCTAATTCCTTACTTTTAGTCATTAAAACTCTTTGTTCCTAATTCTTACTTTTATTCAATAAAATTCTTTGTTCCTAATTAATTCATTAATGCTGATATTACTAACGCGCTGTACAATGTGTTATTCCAAATGGTATTTTCAAATTTAATTGATAGACAACAGAAGCCTGTAACACCCCTAACCGTATCTTTCATGTAACGCTGATATAACTGTCCATTATTCCTATATCTGTAAACCACGCCCTTGAGAAACAAATAATCAATATTAGGTATAAAAATGCCCAGCCAAAATCCCTTCCACTCCCCAACCTCTCACCCCCTCCCTCCCTGAATTCAAGGAAGAAGGTTCGTGAGGCAGGAGGTGCAAATATTGATTTCAATTGCACTTACGAAAGGCTGTGACGTGTATACCATTTGAAGAAGTTAATATTCATAAACAAAGTCACTTGTCAATTGGCCTTTGCCAAAAGCGAAGATTATATTTGCATTTTCAGAAAAGGAACCAATGTTAAAGTGTACTTTGATCCTAAATTTATGGCGTTTCAGATAATATCGGATACAAACGGGACATGAATATTGCAAGACGTTTAATTTGCATTTTCAGTGGTACGTCCAACAAGATATTTTAAAGCGCCTCAGTGGCGTGATCGGTATGGTGTTGGCCTGCCACCTCGGTGGCCGCGAGTTTGATTTTCGGGCGTTCCATTGAGGGGTTAGATATGTGTATTTCTGGTGATAGAAGTTCACTCTCGACGTGGTTCGGAAGTCACGTAAAGCCGTTGGTCCCGTTGCTGAATAACCACTGGTTCTATGCAACGTCAAAACACCATACAAAGAAACAATTAAAGATCTTAATCCTTAATGCATTTGCAAGATAATGAATAATATTAACAATGGTGTTCATATTATATTAACAACACGCATTTCAGATATTCAGACACATTGCCTAGACTTTATTTGAAAGGTGTAAAGGGAATAACGAAAGTATTTATTTTATAATAATATTGCCATGCTTTTTCTTTACTTCATATAGCTTTTTTTTCTTCAAAATAAGGAAAAGTTGAATCTTTGTACAGGAATAGCCGATTTCACCAGGAAAGTTACAAAAATAATAATAATATCATAGTAAACAATGTTGTACTAGGCTCATTGAGATTTAACAAACTTTAATGAAAGTCATGAAAGTTAACGTAAGATGAAAGTTCAAAGAACATTTCTGTAGCTGAATTACTTTAATACTGGAAAATAAAACAATGATTTAGATTAGGAATGCTTTAAATGCTGTTAGATGATTACAGGACATAAATATGGCGTACAGGTTAGAACAGTTTTTTTTGTTGCTTTACTAACGAAAGGAATATACATGAAGACTTGAAGCAATAATTGTGAAAACAATTAAATGAAAAAAGTACTTTCTAGATGATTCTAAAGGCAGTGTATCAGCAAAGTTCGTGAGTAAGGGAAAATATTTAATGTAAAGTATTGAGATATTGAAAGACTTAATGTGAATACTTAGTGAAACTCAGAAGAAATAATGTTAATACAGGCAAGATTCCGATGAAGTTATTAAGTAGTTTTTATTTACTGAAAGGATTTTCGTCTTCCTTTGTGAATGAAACGGAATTTTATGAAAAATTAAAACAAAATTATATAATCAATAGTCTGAAACTTAGTATGAAATTACATGAACAGGAAAGTGTTCTTAAAAAGTTTTTCAACATTATTATTATTATTATTATTATTATTATTATTATTATTATTATTATTATTATTATTATTATTATTATTATTATTATTATTATTATTATTATTATTTGGTTTAATTTTTATATAAAAATTTAGAATACAAGCAATTTGCATTTACAAGCTCCACAGAATTAGACGAATGTAATGTGACTGGAGGAGTGTACAGAAACATTGATAAAACTAACAATTTATGTATTAAAAAGATGAACTAAAAATAAGAAAAACTATTTTTTTTTAGTCTTTCTTTTCTTCTGCCAATATTGTGAAAAATTTCCCCTTGTCACAGCTGACTTCTTTTTGATTGATTGATTGATTTATATAAAAATGTACCATGACATCACAACAATTTTGGTCATCGACGCCTTTTTTTTCTTTTTTTGTTTTTATTTTAATAGAATGGAAAATAATCATAAAGTAAGGCCGCGATACTTCATGTTTGTTACTTACAACCAGACATAAAAGAGAACTGGATGACGATAAGGATTTCATTATCGAAAACACCAACATAACAACTGGTTTAAAACTATTCTCATATTTTGTGAGAATGACGGGTCCAATTAAAACTTCTGATATTTGTAAGTTTTCCCGTTAATGAAAAATTCATATGAGTAGTAGCAACAATATGTTGAGCTCAATATGCTTATTTTTTCTTGTTATCACTATTAGAATTCAGCCTACTTACCCTGCATCTGTTTTAAATAACTCTCACATATGGGCGCTATTCTGTACAACTGCTGCTTATTAAGCCAGTGTCTTTTTGTTTTGTAGAATTTAAATGTGATGACATAATGATAAGTACCAACACGCGTTTTATAATGGAATAAAATAGATGATAAAATTGCGGTGATATATTCAGTTTATAATAAATTACGTGAGAACAAATTCTGGCTAATGATGAATGATTTTCTAACCAACTTCTCGAAGACTGTTGAATACACAAAGGAAAGATTCATTTCCTTCATTAAAATGCTGAAACAAACAGATATCAACTGAGCGCTCATTCAACTTTCAAGATTATCAGGGAAAATCGTCCTGTGGACGAAAAACAATTTTTTTTCCCATGACCCGGTATGAACAAGGTCAGCGTGATTTCCTTGGCATTCATGATTATGTTCCTATATGAAGGTCCCACTATCAGTATTATGTAGCTGGAAATTCTTTTTCTAATAAACATTCATGCGGTTCTGAAAGGTGATCGTTCACCCAGTTAGTCTGTCTGTATGTCCATCTGTAAAAGTATTTCAAGTTATCTAATTATTTTATTGTTCCTTTACAACAAATGATAAAAGAGGAAGGAACGTTCTTAGGGACAGGAATGTATCGGTTGTGACACACTGGTCTGTGGACTGTTATGTATCCAGCAATGAAACATTTATTTTCTTTTACAGAGAGAGAGAGAGAGAGAGAGAGAGAGAGAGAGAGAGAGAGAGAGAGAGAGAGAGAGAGAGGCGTAACTTTGTTTATTTACATGGGGGACCATTATCATTTACCGTCAAAAACTCAATCACCTGAAACAAGAATAAATGTCACCAAACAGCTCGTTAAAGTATTAATTTCTCCAGAATGCCATCGCCACTTTATAAAAGTCATATTTGCGAATGGCCTAAGTTGCCCAAGCGTCTGGTCTTTTTTAGCTTAGCTTTCATAACCTATTTACTTTAAATGAAAACCAGACAAGAAATAATGGATGGAAACTAGAAA
>NC_087207.1:7957915-7965415 GCF_015104395.2 Macrobrachium nipponense
CACCATACAAACAAACAATTAGAGATTTTAATCCTTTATGCATTTGCATGATAATGAATTATATTCACAATGGTCTTCATATTATGTTAACAACACTTATTCAGATATTCAGACACATTGCCTATACTTTATTAATGTGTAAAGCGAATAGCAAAAGTATTTATTTTATATTATTATGGAAATGCTTTTTCTTTACTTCATATAGCTTTTTTTTCTTCAAAATAAAGAAAAGTTGAATCTTTGTACAGGAATAGCGGATTTCATGCCCACTCTAATGTTCGCTGTTAAAAGTACGAAAATACTAATATTATAGTAAACAATATTTTACTAGGTTCATTGAGATTTAACAAACTTTAATGAAAGTCATGAAAGCTAACGTAAGATGAAAGTTCAAAGAACATTTCTGTAGCTAAATTACTTTAATACTGGAAAATAAAACAATGGTTTAGATTAGGAATGCTTTAAATGCTGTTATATGATTACATGACATAAATATGGCGTACAGGTTAGAACAGTTTTTTTTTATTTGCTTTACTAACGAAAGGAATATACATTAAGACTTAAAGCAATAATTGTGAAAACAATTAAATGAAAAAAGTACTTTCTAGATGATTTTAAAAGCAGTGTATGAGAAAAGTTCGTGAGTATTTAATGTAAAATATTGAGATATTGAAAGACTTAATGTGGATACTTATTGAAATTCAGAGGAAATAATGTTAATATAGCCAAGATTCCCATGAAGTTATTAAGTAGTTTTTATATACTAAAAGGATTTTCGTCTTCCTTTGTGAATAAAACGGAATTTTATGAAAAATTATTATTATTATTATTATTATTATTATTATTATTATTTGGTTTAATTTTTATATAAAAATTTGGAATACAAGCAATTTGCATTTACAAGCTCCACAGAATTAGACGAATGTAATGTGACTGGAAGAGTGTACAGAAACATTGATAAAACTAACAATTTATGTATTAAAAAGATGAACTAAAAATAAGAAAAACTATTTTTTTTAGGAGTCTTTCTTTTCTTCTGCCAATATTGTGAAAAATTTCCCCTGGTCACAGCTGACTTCTTTTTGATTGATTGATTGATTTATATAAAAATGTACCATGACATCACAACAATTTTGGTCATCGACGCCTTTTTTTTTCTTTTTTTATTTTTATTTTAATAGAATGGAAAATAATCATAAAGTAAGGCCGCGATACTTCATGTTTGTTACTTACAACCAGACATAAAAGAGAACTGGATGACGATAAGGATTTCATTATCGAAAACACCAACATAACAACTGGTTTAAAACTATTCTCATATTTTGTGCGAGTGACGGGTCCAATTAAAACTTCTGATATTTGTAAGTTTTCCCGTTAATGAAAATTCATATTGAGAAAAATAGTTTAGCAACAATATGTTGAGCTCAATATGCTTATTTTTTCTTGGTATTACTATTAGAATTCAACCTACTTACCCTGCATCTGTTTTAAATAACTCTCACATATGGGCGCTATTCTGTACAACTGCTGCTTATTAAGCCAGTGTCTTTTTGTTTTGTAGAATTTAAATGTGATGACATAATGATAAGTACCAACGCGCGTTTTATAATGGAATAAAATAGATGATAAAATTGCGGTGATATATTCAGTTTATAATAAATTACGTGAGAATAAATTCTGGCTAATGATGAATGATTTTCTAACCAACTTCTCGAAGACTGTTGATTAGTTTATTTGCTACACGTCGCCGTCTTGAATAAACAAAGGAAAGATTCATTTCCTTCATTAAAATGCTGAAACAAACAGATATCAACTGAGCGCTCATTCAACTTTCAAGATTATCAGGGAAAATCGTCCTGTGGACGAAAAACATTTTTTTTTTCCCATGACCCGGTATGAACAAGGTCAGCGTGATTTCCTTGGCATTCATGATTATGTTCCTATATGAAGGTCCCACTATCAGTATTATGTAGCTGGAAATTCTTTTTCTAATAAACATTCATGCGGTTCTGAAAGGTGATCGTTCACCCAGTTAGTCTGTCTGTATGTCCATCTGTAAAAGTATTTCAAGTTATCTAATTATTTTATTGTTCCTTTACAACAAATGATAAAAGAGGAAGGAACGTTCTTAGGGACAGGAATGTATCGGTTGTGACACACTGGTCTCGTGACTGTTATGTATCCAGCAATGAAACATTTTCTTTACAGAGAGAGAGAGAGAGAGAGAGAGAGAGGAGAGAGAGAGAGGCGTAACTTTGTTTATTTACATGGGGGACCATTATCATTTACCGTCAAAAACTCAATCACCTGAAACAAGAATAAATGTCACCAAACAGCTCGTTAAAGTATTAATTTCTCCAGAATGCCATCGCCACTTTATAAAAGTCATATTTGCGAATGGCCTAAGTTGCCAAAGCGTCTGGTCTTTTTAAGCTTAGCTTCCATAACCTATTTACTTTAAATGAAAACCAGACAAGAAATAATGGATGGAAACTAGAAATGAAGAGACACGACACATCCTATTGTGGGAAATTCTTTACATACAAGATATGTGACACGTGGAATAAACTGACACCAGAGGTTGTAAACAGCAACAGTGTGAAGAGCTTAAAAGAAAGCTAGACAAAATCATGAGGACACTGTGAATGCACAGTAAAACCTGCTCATAGAGATAAGTGAGCACACGATGTCTCCTCGGATGGACTAATAAGTCTTTGAGACATCCTAATCCTTGTATACCTAAATAGCTCTGATACCAAAAACTGATTCTCCAGCAACCACTAACAACTCATTGGGGAAACGAGAGCAACGATGGGAGAACATTTTAGGAGGTGTTTGGAGTCAGGTTATATAAGGGCGTTGTTCTCTCCCCTCTGCCCTACCCCCCCTCCTAAACTTCTCGATTTTTCCCGTTAAAATGGCTGTATATTATGCGAGCTTTCTGTATACTGTACTGTGTATTAGCTTGCTAAGCAATTTGACAGTTAATCAGCCAGTAATTTGTTTTATACATAGCTGCGTGTATATGTAAATGGTAATAATAATAAACTCTATTTTAGCATTTCGAACAGCTTCAGCAACTAATAAAAATATTCTATACCTAAGCAAGCAATGGATTTATTAAAAAATCAGGAATCGGTATCCTTTTGTTCGCTTGTCATGCGATCATTGATGATAAAGTAATGAGAAAATAGGTCGAATTTACCACGGGATACCTTTTGTGAAGATGGCTACAATAACGAAACTTGACTTAAGAGGTTTTTAAATGCAAAAATTTAAGTTGATTTTTATTCTCGATGAAAGCTGCTTTTCCTAAGAGTCCGGCGTCGGTGACCCTGGTAGTTGCGACGCCAGAAAACTCACAATCAATCAATCTTTTCCCAAGAGTGAGCTTGATGTGATCGCAGTTTCAGAATTTATTTCTTTAGTTTTGCTTTTGCATTGGCCAAGCAACAATTTGAGCAAGTAGTTTTTTTTCTATCCATGGGCATTTCATATTCTTTACCTATATGAGAATCTCATTTCATTGGCCGCTTCCAATAATAGCTTCGTCCAATCAAATCTCACAAGGAAATTCTTTCATCCGATTTTGTAAAAAAGTACACATGTGTCCCTTTTCTACCCTTATATAGATAACATAGACAAGCGCAAACTTCTCAACAACTTCTATGGTTTATTTACGCTCGAAGGACTTTCTCCATCAAAGACTCGCTACCTCCTGAGGATCTTTTTGGGTCCCAGAAATATGTCGTACTGTCCTAACTGTTCCATTCTGGAATATCTGTATTTCTGGATGGCCAACCTTTGCCTGCCTCATTTTCGGTTATCTGAAATTTTTGCCAGTGCTAATTATAAGCTGTATTTCGCATACGTTTTATTGAAGCAACTATTTTCTTGCGAAATTTTGCAGTATTTTCAAACTGACCTACTTGCTATTTTAATAGGTTTACAATTGAATGTATATCTCCACAGAACTCATGGAATACGTGTTCATGAAAATGTGCACACACACACTTAAACACACATTAAATATATATATATATATATATATATATATATATATATATATATATATATATATACATATATATATATATATATATATATATATATATATATATATATGTATATATATATATATATATATATATATATATTATGTATATATATATATATATATATATATATATATATATATATATGTATATATATATATATATATATATATATATATATATCTATATGTATATATATATATATATATATATAATATATATATATATATATATTATTATATATATATGAATACTTGTCACATCACCCGTGATTCATATAAATCATTCGAGCTACAAATGTCCTTTAATATCTAATTCGCTCTACCTCGGAAGTGATATATTTTCATATATGTACCGAGGGGGAATTTTTAGTTGATAATAATTTCGTACCAGCCATGGGATCGAACCACCAGTCCAGTGGACGAGAAACGAAATCAGAAACTGAAAGTGACGCTACCATCACTGTCCGTTTTTCTGATTTCGTTTCTCGTCCCACTGGACGGTGTTCGATCCCATGGGGGTACGAAATTATTATCAACTAAAAATTCCCCCTCGGTACATATATGAAAATATATCATTCCGAGGTAGAGCGAATTAGATATTAAAGGACATTTGTAGCTCGAATTATATATATATATATTATATATATATATATATATATATATATATATATATATATATATATATATATATATATATATATATATATCACAAGGTGGAGAGGTAAAGGCATGTCTCAGCGTAGTACATAATTTATTGCCGACGTTTCACATCACTTCGATGCATTTTCAAGGCTGGGAATGATAAAAAAATATAAACATACAAGACTCGTCACTGATAAAACACCGTATAATATTTAAAATTTAAAATTGAACACTAAAACATTTAAAATGTAAAAATTATTGTACAACAACACTAGGTTGGAGAGACAACCTACCAGAGTAAAAAAATAGAAGGTGACTGAAGGACAGAGTGGGGAGAAAAAAAAGAATAAATAAAGTAAAAAAAAACACCCACACACAAAACTATGTAAACAAACAAGTGGTTAGGCTATGAACAGCTGAACTGACGAGGACTGGGCATTTAAGTCGGTACATTAGTTTTGATTAAAATGATTCCAGTGTTAAAAGCTCGTCATCTTTATTGGCTGATCCAATAATTTTAAAATCATCGATGTCCAAGCGGGAGCGACAGGAAATAGAGTGGTTCGGATGCTGGATAGCTCAGGATTGGATAATTTGCATCCTGTTTCGGAAACTGACTCCTTTGTGGGCGCAGAAACGGACTTGTAGCAGCCTCTTCGTGCATCCAACATAAGTACCCCCCGATTACATCTGGGACAAGTGTATTGATAAACTATGTTGGACACCAAAGGCGGCTTAATCTGTCTTTAGCTCTGAAAAGAGATCGGATTGTTAGAGGATTTTTCGGAATTAATTTAGGTTCAAGGCTGGTAATTCCTTGTTAATTAATTGTAATACTTTCTTTTTGAAGGAACTGTCATGGAGGAAAGGGAACTTAGCATAGATGATTAACTTGGGAACGCTATGTATAGGAGGTGGGGGGTTTATTTTCATGTTTAAAAATTTATTGAGGGTTCTATAAAAGTGCACTGAGGGGAAACAGTTGTTGCTAAAAAAGTTTACTAGAAAATCTATTTCGTTTGTGGAAAGAGACCCAACTGGAAGTGAGGACAAAGGCTCTATGAAGGAGGGTGGAGAGGGCATTTAATTTAAATTAAAATTACATGAGCTATAGAAATTTGTCCCTAAGCCTGTAAATGATACTCTTTCTGTAATTCCTGTATGAAAGCTATTATTGTCTCTAGAAACAAGTAAATCTAAAAATGGCAATGAGTTAGTTATGGGATTCTTTCTCTATGGTGAACTTAATATTAGGATGTTGAGAGTTAATAAATTCTAAAAAGCTTCGGCATTAAAATCAAACCTAAACAACGCAAACGTGTCATCCACGTACCTTCTGTAAAAATAGGGGGTAAATGTTGAGGGGGCAACTGTCAAAGATGGTCTCCTCCAGGGAGTTCATAAAATATTGGCGAAGGTGGGACCAAGTGGGCCCTGCCCATCGCCATCCCTTCAATTTGCTTAAAAAACAAGAGTCTTTCAAAAATAAAAGTCGTGTCCTGCACGGCCAATTCTAAAAGTTGCTTAAATAACGCTCCCGCTTGGACATCGATGATTTTAAAATTATTGGATCAGCCAATAAAGATGACGAGCTTTTAACACTGGAATCAATTTTAATCAAAACTAATGTACCGACTTTAAATGCCCAGTCCTCGTCAGTTCAGCTGTTCATAGCCCTAACCACTTGTTGTTTACATAGTTTTGTGTGTGGGTGTTTTTTTACTTTATTATTTTTTTTTCACTCTGTCCTTCAGTCACCTTCTATTTTTTACTCTGGTAGGTTGTCTCTCCAACCTAGTGTTGTTGTACAATAATTTTTACATTTTAAAGTGGTTTTAGTGTTCAATTTTAAATTTTAAATATTATACGGTGTTTTATCAGTGACGAGTCTTGTATGTTTATATTTTTTTATACATTCCCAGCCTTGAAAATGCATCGAAGTGATGTGAAAACGTCGGCAATAAATTATGTACTACGCTGAGACATGCCTTTACCTCTCCACCTTGTGATATCTGTAGGGCTTGAGCCTCCTTACGTCTCTATATATATATATATATATATATATATATATATATATATATATATATATATATATATATATATATATATATATATATATGTGTGTGTGTGTGTGTGTGTGTGTGTGTGTGTGTGTGTGTGTGTGTGTGTGTGAAAAAAAAAAAAATATATATATATATATATATATATATATATATATATATATATATATATATATAAATATATATATATATATATATATATATAAAATGTAATATTTATATATTCTATATATATATATATTTATATATATATATATATATATATATATATATATATATATATATATATATATATATATATATATACATAAACGACTAACAATGTATGCATGGAATATTCATGTGAAGGCCGAAGGGTCCTTCCCCTGCTCCCCTGTCTAATTGACCACCTGTTCGGTCTCGTATTCTGAGGGGAGGTAACGAACGCTAATCGAAGCTAATTTGTTTCTTGTTCTTAGTCCGAGAGAAAGTAAGGTTTCTTGACTGAATATTTAATAAAGTTTTTTTTTAATAGTTTAGGAGTGACGCGAAATTAAACAGAGCATTATAGAAAAAAAAAACTGGGTCGTATTTCGGAATCATATCTGATTGGAGATACGAGCTTTGCCTTACAAAAATTAATCCAATTATTACAGCCCATATGTCATAACGAATCCGAAGTCTAGGTAGGGCCAAAAAATCTAGCTGCAGTATGCTAGCGTTGTAGATTAATTTGATATTGCTATATGAAAGTCCGTAATG
>NC_087207.1:7970415-8015415 GCF_015104395.2 Macrobrachium nipponense
AGAGTTCCCTTTCCCGTTCATCAACGAATCAGGAAGTGGTAGATAATCCCATAGTTCCTTCCCCTGCTCCTTCTGAGCGTAATTAGTAGAAGTATCAGCTCCCGAACCTGTCTCCGAGTCGGGGGCGAAGGACTCAAACCTTTGCAGGTATTCAAGCGGTGCTTGAAAAACAAACTGGGACAACAGATTGCCTCTCTTACTGAGCATGGCAATCGCACTTGGACTGTCGTAAGTGCTTTAAGTGCAGGTGCTAAAGTCAGTGTAAGTGATAAGTTTAGTGTTAGTGACATGTAGTGGAGGGTGTGTCCGATCGGTCCTGTCGCGCTCCTAGACCCAGACCTCTTTCAAGCTCCCGGACCCATGGGAGACGTAAAGTCGAAAGTCTAAGGGAGGCGAGAGGCTCTAGTATCCGGTCGGGCGTGCCCTCAAACAAACCTGCTGACGCTTCCAAGGTTGCTTCAGACAGCCGTAGAAAAGGCGCGTCGAGTGTGTTTGGTTCGTCATCCGATGACGTCTCCCCGCGTCGAGGATGGCGACACTCTACTTCCTCTCGTCCTCTCAAGAGGAAATTACCTCGTGTTTGTGAGGTCTCATCAGATGAGCAACTGCCGGGCTGCAGTCACTGGAGTTCTCCGGAGAAGTTTTCGTCATCGGAAGCCTCGCAGCTAAACAGAGCAAGACAGCGCTTTCGATGCACGCTCCTCTTCCTCCTCTACTTGGGAGGATTTACCTAGGAAAGCTTCCTACCAAGCGTCCTCAGGAAGCCTTAGAAGGATCGACTCCTCTGGCTGCAGTTCGTGTGGGCGAACCTGACGAGTTACCCTCTCCCTCGAGAGACAATGAAGCCAAGAATATGCTGCAAGATATGCAACAGCAGCTGTCTGTACTTATGGAAAAGCTGCAAGAACCCAAGCGTCAGTCTGACGCCCCGGGAGTGATGAAGACTTCGCGAAGCGTCAACGCCAAGAAGAACACAGACAACCAAGACACTTCCGATTTACTAGAACATGGCACTTCCGAGCGTGACGCCAGCGCGCGTAAGAGCAAAGAGCGTGACGCCAGCGCTCGTAAGAGCAAAGAGCGTGACGCCAGCGCGCGTGAGAGAGAAGGACATGACACCGACGCTCGTAAGCATGACGCCTCGGCGGTTTCTGATGCCAAGGAACGCATCGAGACCAATGACGCTCCGGCTTTGGCTTTAACTACATATCCGATGCGGAACGAGACAGAGAGAGACCTCGGAGATGTTGGAGGTAGTTTCGGAAGAGGAGACGAAAGAACAAGTTCCTCCTTCCGACTATAAGACTCTTATGCTTCTGTTTCAAGAGCTTTTTGAAACGGATTTCAAGCCCGCAGCACCTCGTTCTCCCCTGTCTCAGTTCCTTTGTGGAAGAACCCAGAATAAGACTGCCTTACTAAGATGGTTCTTTCCATTTTGGCCAAGAAAGCGCTCGCGAAGATGAACGACTGGATGAAAGAGAAAAAGGAAAAGCAGAGGCTAAAACCTTCGACTGGGGGGGCAGATTTTTTTGCTTCGGGGGGGGGGTCCTGCAAGGGGGGGGGGGGGGGGGGGGGGGGGGGGGGGGGGGGGGGGGATTGGCGAATTCGAAATCCAGCTGTTTGGTACGAGGACCTCTGGGGCAAGTTCTCTGGGAGTACCTGCCTGCCTCCTCCAGGCAGACTTCTCCAGTATCGTCGTGCCAATCGTAAGACACGCCTTATCAGCAGCGAAGGGTGATGTGGTCGATGCAAGAGTTCGATCATTTACTGAAGGCGTGTTTAGAGTGTTTGAGGTCCTGAACTTCTAGATTGGTCTCTGAGTGCTCTTGCCAAGAAGTGGAAGAGAAGGATTCAACGGACATTTCTAACCTTCTGAGTGTGGATGTCTTGTATGGACAAGGCTTTACGTGACGGAACTAATGAAGTGGCAGCGATTTTACACGGCAGGAATCGTGAAGAAAAGGTCCTTCTCTGCTCCTTTACAGCTAAAGGGGTCACACAGGTACAAAGAGGCAGAGCTTTTGTTTGCCCCCTTTGCGAAATTTCTTTTCCACAGGAGATTATTAGAGATATTGCCACTTCATTGACTCAGCACACAGGACCTAATATCGAAGGCAGCCAGTGGGGTTTTGCCTTCTTCGTTTGTGACCAAGAGAGCGAGAGAGGAGAAACAACACAACAGTTTTTTCGAGGAAAACAGCCCGAGGGACGTCGGGAACTTCTAGAAAGCCCTACAGAAAAGGTGGCAAGCTTCCTCCAAAAGGAGGCCATGATCAGACAGTCCTTCAGACACAATAGGAGCCAGGCTTTCTTTGTTTGGGAAGCCTGGAGAGAGAGAGGGGCGGACAAACTGGACCCTTCAGATACTAAGGGAGGGCTACAAGATCCTTTTTACGCCAACCTCCCATAGTTTTAGATCCCCTGACGACTTAACAGCGAATTACAAGGACAGCAGCAAGAGATTTGCGTTTAAAAGAACAAGTAGAGCTTATGCTCTTAAAAAAGGCGATAGAACCTGTTTCACCCCAAGAGAATCCGGGGTTCTACAATCGACTGTTTTTGTACCCAAGAGCTCGGGAGGATGGAGACCCGTTCTGGACGTCAGTGCTCTAAACGCCTTCGTCGTGAAGACGAAATTCACGATGGAGACAACGCAATCAGTGCTATCGGCGTTGAGACCGGGAGATTGGATGGTCTCATTAGACCTACAGGACGCTTATTTTCATGTCCCCATCCACCCAAGCTCTCGGAAGTACCTCAGGTTCTTATTCGAAGGAAGAGTATTCCAGTCAGGGCTCTTTGCTTCGGGCCTCAGCACAGCGCCACAAATATTCACAGCTATTATGGTGAATGTAGCCAAAATGGCTACACGAGGGGGATCCGCATTTCTCTTTATCTGGACGATTGGCTTCTCAGGGCCAACTCCAAGAAACAGTGTCTGGAGGATATGAAAATAACCCTGAACCTAGTACGGGAACTAGGGCTAGTGGTGAACATTGGAAAAGTCTCACCTGGAGCCCTCTTGCTCGATCATTTATTTAGGAGTTCTGATGAACTCTCAGGATTTTCGGGCTTCTCCCTCCAGGAGAGACAAGACCGATGCCTGAATCGGGTGCAGGAATTCCTGGGGAGACAACAATGTTCGGCGAGGGAATGGATGAGTCTTTTGGGGACCATTTCCTCGATCGAACAGTTCGTCTCACTGGGAAGACTGCATCTCAGACCTCTGCAATTTTACCTCAACAGAAATTGGAAAAGGAAGGAACAAAGGCTTTCAGACACCTTCCCAATTTCAGCAGAGGTCAAGAAAGACTTGATTGGTGGCTGGATCCAGCGAAGCTGGGAGAAGGAGTTTCACTTCAACAATTGAATCCACAGCTAATACTGTTCTCAGTCGCATCAGACCTAGGCTGGGGAGCGACTCTGGGGAACAGGGAAATTTCGGGAAGATGGAGCGAAACGAAAGAAAGTTGGCATATCAACAAGAAAGAGGCTGATGGCAGCTTTTCTAGCTCTTCAGGCATTCGAGGAATGTGTGGCAGGCAAAGTAGTGGAAATAATGCATGGACACACGTGACTGCTCTAGCGTATGTCAGGAAACAAGGAGGCACCCACTCGTTTTCTCTGAACGAGACAGCCAAAGAATCTGTTGCTATGGGCAAAGGAAAGAAATATCGTCCTCCAAACGAGATTTGTACAAGGAGAAATTAAATGTCAGAGTCGGACCTCTTGAGCCGGAGAAATCAGGTCCTGCCAACAGAATGGACTCTCAAGTTAGAGGTATGCGAATTACTATGGAGGTTATGGGGGCAACCTTCCATAGACTTGTTTGCAACCAACAAGACAAGGAGGATGCAGACGTTCTGCTCACGGTGCCGGATCCACAAGCGGTAGCAGTAGACGCGTTCCTCATGAACTGGGAAGGACTGGATCTGTACGCCTTCCCTCCCTTCAAAGTGATACACAAAGTATTAAAGAAGTTCGCGCAGTCCAAAGAAAGCAGAATGACCCTGATAGCCCCGTACTGGCCGACGCGAGACTGGTTTGCAGAGATTGTTGCAGTGGCTAGTGGAAGTTCCAAGAACCCTTCCGTTGCTTCCAGATCTGCTCAGACAGCCCCACTTCAAACGGTATCACAGGAATACCGCGCTCTTCAGCTAACTGCCTTTCGACTGTCGAAAAGCTACTTAGAGCTAGAGGCTTTTCGCGAGAGGCAGCTAAAGCTATCGCCAGATCAAGAAGGGCTTCGACCATCACTGTCTACCAGTCGAAGTGGGAGATATTTAGAACTGGTGTAAGGAGAAGAAGGTGTCCTCGTCCACACATCTGTGAGCCAGATCGCAGACTCCCTTCTTCACTTAAAACTTAAAGTAGGTCTAGCCACTACTACAATTAAGGGATACAGGGAGCATGCTGGCATCAGTCTTTAGACATAGAGGACGGACTTGTCTAGGAATCAAGATCTTCACGACTTAATTAGATCTTTTGATACTACGAAAACAAAAGACTGAACAACTACAGGATGGAATCTGGACCGTAGTACTAAGGTTTTTAATGTCTGACAAGTTTGAGCCGATCCAGGAGAGCTCGTTCAGGAATTTAACCAGGAAGACACTTTTTCTAGTCGTTCTCGCTACTGCAAGGAGAGTAAGCGAGATTCAAGCTATGGACAAAAGAGTAGGAATTAGTAGATCTAAAGCGGTTTGTTCAACCACTTTAGGTTTCTTAGCCAAGAATGAAACTCCTTCCAATCCTTGGCCTAGGTCTTTTACGATTCCCAGCCTTGGAGATTTTGCAGGTCAGGAACGTGAAGGACTCTTTGTCCGGTAAGAGCATTACAGTGTTATCTGCACAGGTGCAAGGACGTTAGAGGGACTTTTGTTTGACAACTTATGGTGTTCCGTTAAAGATCCCAAAGGCCTATGTCAAAGAACGCTTTAGCCTTCTTATTAAGTGTGATTCAAGAAGCTCACACGGAGTGCAATGAACGCTTTACAAGGCTTTAAAGGTAAAGGCCCATGAAGTGCGAGCAGTCTCGACGTCAATGGCGTTTAGAAAGAATCAGTCCCTTAAAGCCATTTTAGACACGACATACTGGAGGAGCAGCTCCGTATTTTCTTCTTTTTATTTGAAACAAATAGAAACGGTATATGAAGACTGCAGAACCCTTGGACCGTTCGTAGCCACTGGCTCGGTGTTGGGTGAAAGGAGTTGATAACCTCTAATCCTACATGTTAGACCCTTGATGTTATTTTATGGTTGTCTGTTGAAGGTTAGGGGAAACCTTCAACAGTCTAGTGTATATGTGTGTCTTTTCAATCTCTTATATGCAAGGATTGGATGGTTAGGTGGTCTTTGCCTGTTTTAGCCCATGTCAAGGGCATAGGTGGTTTTGTCGCATAGAGGTCACGTCCCGTCGACAAACCCCTTTGTTTGAGCTCATCAGCTGCACAGGTCACATCCCTTAGCTGGAGCTCCTAAGGAGAGCAGACTAAAGAGGCAGTACTCGTCAAGTCAGCTTCCTTAGCAGGTAAGAATCTTTAGTTACCTATCAAGTAGTTACCTTACAACGATGTTGCTGTCTCTGACCCTCCTCCAAAGGTGTCAATCAGCTATGTATATAACTGCCAGGTCAGTTACATATTTTAAAAATGATATTTTTATTTTAAGATAAATTTTTAAATATACTTACCTGGCAGTTATATACAATTAGAAACCCACCCACTCCCTCAAGAGACTAGAGGGCGAGAAAATATGGGGTTTCCAGGTAACTATCTAGAGGGCGTACAGGTAACGATCACCTGAACGATGGTCGGCGATTGCCGCGAGTTTCGAAAAAGTCTGTCGTGACGTCACGACGTCAGAGAATATAGCTATGTATATAACTGCCAGGTAAGTATATTTAAAAATTTATCTTAAAATAAATATCATATTTCTATATATATATATATATATATATATATATATATATATATATATATCGATAAATATGTCTCTCTCTCTCTTTCTTGAAGCTAGCGAGCTTTCGTCTGGAGCTGCCAGATATCCTCGGGCTGGGAAGCTGAGGGTGGACTGATCTTGGATCGGTGTCCGTCCTCGTTTATATTTGGAGTTGACAGCAGGGGGTCTGCTCTATGCTGATCTACTATTGGCTGGTGGCGGTAGGTCTTCGTTTTCATTGGTGATGGTTGCGATGATGGTTGCGATACTGTAAGTCCTGCAGCCGCCTTGACCTCTTTAGCGGCGCTGTTACGTTGATGGGCGTTTCGCTACGCTGCGGGACGTCACGGCTAACTTGATTATGGTTGAGTGCAGGAGTATCTTGTTCGGGGGCGTTGTATTCCGTGGAGTTGGTGCCATTGTTGGTGGCAGGTCTTCTCATACTCGTAGGGAGGAGAAAGTCTTTCTGAGTCGTATTTAGTGTTGGTTTTACTTGCTGGATGCGAAGAGCCTCCAGCAGGCGTAACCGACAGGTATCAGGGGCCTTCCCGATGATCTTCGTGTTTTGGATGATCACATCCGGGGAGATGGCCTCTTGATGTTTGGTGCGGGCGTGATTCTTGATAGCCCCCTCTTGGGCGTGGCATGAGAGTCTCTTCGACAGGCGCATGGTAGTCATACCAACGTAGGAGCCGATGCAACCGCAGACTGGGCATGTATTCTGGTACACCAGATGGGTCTGCTTCAAGCGCTCTACTAGCCTGTCTAAGTAGCACGGAAAAAGCCGCTATTTGGAAAATAGAGAAGAATCTCTACAAGTGTAACGCTGCTGAAGTAACCCATTACTTTTATAAAGTAATATTATTATATTTATTATTATTATTATTATTATTATTATTACTTATTATTATTATTACTATTATTATTATTTTCTTCTTTTTTTGTCTATCACAGTCCTCCAATTCGACTGGGTGGTATCTATAGTGTGGGGTTCCGGGTTGCATCCTGCCCCCTTAGGAGTCCATCACTTTTCTTACTATGTGCGCTCACTACTCTGCATGAGTCCTGGAGCTACTTCAGCCTCTATTTTTTCCAGATTCCTTTTCAGGGATCTTGGGATCGTGCCTAGTGTTCCTATGAATATGGGTACATTTTCCACTTGCATATTCCATATTTTTCTTATTTCTATTTTCAGGTCTTGATGTTATTATCCATTTTGACCCTTTCTTTCTATTGTTATTTATTATTATTATTATTATTTATTATTATTATTATTATTATATTATTATTATTAAAAATTCCTCATAGTTAGCACGAGTCTTCAAATGGAGAAACAAACCACATTTATGTTTTTACATTATATTTAAGTTTACAGAAAAGATAGCTTTCCGGGAATCTTGTTACGGTTTCCCTTATCAAGATTATAGGGGAACCGTCGTTCCCGAAAGCCTATCTTTTTCTGTTTTAACTTAAATATATGTATTTACATCTGTGGATTTGTTTCTCCATTATTATTATTATTATTATTATTATTATTATTATTATTATTATTATTCAACCTTTGCTATTTTAATTTTTATAAATTTAATAACGGGAAAAATAGTGTTAACATGGACGAGGATGTTTAGATTAGAATAACGATAGGATTTTTAGAAACAATGGTAGCAAACAGACTCTCTTCATTCAGACAGTAAAAACTAAATAAGGCAAATCAAACAATTGGTACGCTGATTAAGACTTGGAAACAGACTGAATGTATGTAGTGCTACATGGGTCTGAATGATGGCAACTATATCTATATGATTTTGTCGATTTGGCAATAAATTATCAGCAAGAATTTTAGTAATCACATGGTAGGATATAGTAAGATACATCTTAAGAGAAAGTATGGAAGTTCAATCTGTAAATGATCTCAGTGTGAATGAAAGTTTTAGTTTGAGTTTTAGTAATCAAATGGCAGCATTTAATGAGATATGATATTATAAAGAAATTACGGAAATTCATTATGTAAACGAGATCATTGTGGAGAGTAGAGGTGTCAGATGGCATTCTGTCTCCATCAAAAGAGATGGGAAAGCCAGACCTACTCGGATGAGAACTCTGAGACGGAAAGTTTGAAATGAGTGGAGATTTTTAAAAGTCAAAGCACACGATGGGCTTGAGTGGCGGAAGTTCGATGAAGATAGTATGTATATGTAGCATGGCGTTGGAAGCGGTAATGATGAAGATGATGCTTAAACACAACAAAATTTCTACAGAATGAAATGTTGATATTTGAAACTAACTGAAAAGGAGGTAGCTGTAACAGAACTTTGAAAAATATATAAACATTTCACAGAACTCAACTCGAACCAAGTATTTGTCAATGAATGAAGTCTTGTGTAATTGTACACAATGAAAGATTGTTTTGCTCGTAAAACATCAGCATTTAATGAAACTAAAATTGATCTCTTACGTTTCATTCACATTTACGTCTGCGATATATAAATGATTAAACCTATTTTGAGAATTTAGTTTAATTTAAAAAATCTAAGTGTGCAAAAGATAGAGAATATGTCCACAAAAACATCGAAACAGAATCAGAATTATATTTGGTTTGAAAATAAGTCCACAAAAACATCGAAACAGAATCAGAATTATATTTGGTTTGAAAATATGTCCACAAAAACATCGAAACACAATCAGAATTATATTTGGTTTGAAAATATGTCCACAAAAACATCGAAACACAATCAGAATTATATTTGGTTTGAGAATATGCCACAAAAAATATCGAAATAGAATCAGAATAATATATGGTTTGAGACTATGTCCACAAAAAATATCGAAATAGAATCAGAATGATAAATGGTTTGAGAATATGTCTGCAAAAAACATAGAAACAGAGTCAGAATTATATTTGTTTTGAAAATATGTCCACAAAAAACATCGAAACAAAATCAGAATGATATATGGTTTGAAAATATGTCCGCAAAAAATATCGAAATAAATGAGAATGATATATGGTTTGAGAATATGTCCGCAAAAAATATCGAAATAGAATCAGAATGATAAATGGTTTGAGAATATGTCTGCAAAAAACATCGAAATAGAATCAGAATGATATATGGTTTGAGAATATGTCCACAAAAAATATTGAAACAGAATCAGAATTATATTTGGTTTGAGAATATGTCCGCAAAAACATCGAAACAGAAACAGAATATTATTTGGTTAGTTTCATTCACTTTTCATCCATCGGGAAGCCACATATTTACAGAGCAGACCGGAATGACGATAATCCTTGTATTCAGAACCGTTGTTTAACAACAGTTTCGAAACTATTCGTTGTGTGACTGACAGTTCCAATTAAAAGTTACGACATTTAACTGCTTTCCAAGTGATAAGTTTATATTATGAAGGAATTTGTTTGGTAACAATAGTGTTGATATGAATATTTTCCTTTTTCATTTCACATAGACTGTATTTTATTTGGTGGACTCTGATTTTGTATGTTAATAAACAATAATAAGGTGAAGTAAACAAGCACATTTTTTATTGATTAAAGTAGAAAGTGGAGATAAGTAATGTATATCCGACTTCTATCGCCGTATAAAATAAAGTTCCATCTATATGTTGTTGATTTCATAAAGGTTAGCTATTGATTTCTCTTCAAATCATTTTAGATTCGCTTTCTTATGTAATAACCAACATTAAAAAAAAAAGTTGACACTGACCCTCCATAAATAGTAACCCACTCACTCATTTAAATTTGACGGCTGTCAATCTACGTTGTAAGGAGTAGAAATTCAAATTAATTTTTTTAATGATCCAAGTTAAACTGAGATTTATAACTGCTCGTGTTGATTTTGTGAAACCAGAGACATAATGGAAATGCAATTAATGATGACTGTTTATATTGTTGTGAAAAAATATATACGTACATATAATATAAATATAAATACTATCTGTCATATATCATTCTATTCATCTATCTATCTATCTATCTATCTATCTATCTATCTATATATATATATATATATATATATATATATATATATATATATATATATATATATAATATATATATATATATATTTGTGTATGTGTGGCATGCATACATATATGCATGTTGGTCTTCAGACGTTTAATTTCTCATTAACATATTGAGAGAGTTCGATAAATACTAAATTGACTTGTCACGTCTTTAGAACTTTTATTAGTATATACCAACCGACAACTTTAGGCAAACTGGAACTCAAAAAAATATATTGTTATTAATTTTCACGTCCTCTCCCTGTAGTCTTTTTTTTTTTTTTTTTTTTTTTTTTTTTTGGTTTTTTTTTTTTTTTTTTTTTTTTGGTTTCTCAAAACTTCGCGCAGTAATGACATCAAAGTCATAACTAAGAAGGCATTTCCTGATGCACTCAAGTAAGGCCTAACTTCGTGGACTGACACTAAACTTGTTTATGATGTAATAAAATATGGAGTCGAGGCTACTTATTACTCCTGCTGTGGCGTAACTTCTTCGCCCTGATGGTGATACCGGAGGAAAAACTCCTCTTGGAAGGGAAACTTTCAGAGGGGCGTCTTGCATAGTGGACGCCTTTTGGCTCAAGTAATCTTCATCGGTTTTTCTTGGACGGTGTTTATTTACCAGACGCTTCCTTCTCCCCTGTTTAAGATTTTTATGTTTCCCGTCATCACTCCTTTAAATTGGTGATTTCATGACGAGTGAAACCTGGTTTTATTTTTCTCTGGAAAAGAAAACTATTGTGATGGCTATTTGTCTGTCCTTCCGCACTTTTTCTCTCCGCCCTCAGATCTTAAAAGCTACAGAGGCTAGAGGGCTGCAAATTGGTACGTTGAGCATCCACCCCACAATCATCACACATATGAAATTGCAGCCCTGTAGTCTGGATAGTATTATATTTATTTAAAGTTAAAGTTAGCCATGCTCGTATGTTCGGCGCCGCTATAGGCGCCAACAACACAGGCTTTTATATTGCTAACATGAACTCACTAGCATGGTAGAGCGCCAGGCGCCATCCTTTCTAAATCCCGTCAAAGAAAACAACATAATGGAAAATTATATATATATATATATATATATATATATATATATATATATATATATATATATATATATATATAGATATAGATATAGATATAGATGCCGCTTTTCTTTAAAAGGAAGGCGTGGGGCGGGGATACAAGAAGATAGAAGCCTTCCTGTTAGGATAGGTTGCTAAGGGCCTTCCTATCCTGCCTACGACTGCCTCTTTCGAATTTACTCAGCTACCTCATTAGTTTCCTAAACCTACAGAGGGGTAAGGAATTTTAATGTGGTTGTTTGAAGCGTTCCACTCGCTCAAGATTCGAATCCGAGAAAGTAATAAACTAATGGTTCATTACTTTGAAACTCAACCTCCGAAACGAGTGATTCCCGTAGAGGGGTAGTGCCGTCAGTGCACCTCATGCGGTGCACTGTAGGCATTACTTAAGGTTCTTTGCAGCGTGCCTTCGGCCCCTAGCTGCAACCCCTTTCGTTCCTTTTACTGTACCTCCTTCTATATTCTCTTTCTTCTCTCTTACTTTCCACCCTCTCCTGACAATTGCTTCATAGTACAAGTGCGAGGTTTTCATCCTGTTACACCTTTCAAACCTTTTACTGTCAATTTCCGTTTCGGCATTGAATGACCTCATAGGTCCCAGTGCTTGGCCTTTGTCCTAAATTCATTATTCAATTCAGTTCAATTCAAACGAGTGACGCCCTTCCTTATGAATTACGATTCATTTATCATTCGCATTCTCACCGAGTAAATTGCTTTATAAATAAAGACCAGATTCCACAAATCTCTATATAACAATAAGGGAGCAGAAGCAATAAAGAACCGAGATTGATCTTCTCAGTCATAATCATGGCAACGGGGTTTCTAAGAAAAGAGTTTCATCTGCATGATTTTCAAACAGAGAGCGTAGAAAGGACTCGGATGTCGTTCAGAAACCCTAAGATAAGAATGACTCCATCTTGGTTATTTCTGTAATCGGCAGAGTTAGAAGAGACACATTTCTTAGTTATACGGGCATACGTATGCCAAACAATTGCACATACACACACACATTATAGATGTGTGTAGAGTGGTTCATATATATATAATATATATATTATATATATATATATATATATATATATATATATAATATATATATATATATATATATATATAAAAGTATAAAGCCACGAAGGAAAAATAAACAACGGAGTTTTTGCAAGATCTTTCGACTCGACGTCCTTTACTCTGCTGAGTAAAGGACGTCGAGTCCAAAGATCTTGCAGAAACTCCGTTGTTTATTGTTCCTTCGTGGATTATACCTTTATTTAATTTATGGATTATCACGTTCCAAAGCAAACTTTCGTGATTCAGTTATACACATACACACACACACACACACACACACACACACACACATATATATATATATATATATATATATATATATATATATATATATATATATATATATATATATATTTATATCTATATACATATATTATAAACTGTCACTTCGGCAAAAAATAAGAATAAGAGAGAGGGTGAGAGAGAAAGAGGTTGTAGCATATATGTCTGCTTTTAACAAAAAATATATTTCTGTTAACAAGAGAGAGAGAGAGAGGTTTGTGCATGTATGCCTGCTCTTAACGAAAATATATTACCATTAACAAAAGAGAGAGAGAGAACCTTCACCATTATTTGTGGCCATTGTTGTTCCCATTATTATTATTGTTGTTGAAAAAGTTCCCGAACGACAAAAAAATTCTTTCTTCAACTACCTCCGGAGAGAGCCGAATCTCAACTATGTGTTTTTCCTTTTGCTGTTCAGAATACGCTACGTGGAGGAGGAGGAGGAGGAGGCTTCAGGATAGGGAACGCTTCGCCCGACTTCTCCCCTCGAATGCTTTCCATTTAGCCCTTTGTAAACGGAAATAAATTATTTTGGTAAGAGCAGTCATATACGTACATGCTGAAAAAAACTCTCTCTCTCTCTCTCTCTCTCTCTCTCTCTCTCTTCTCGTGTTAACGGAAATGTATTTTTTGTTAAGAGCACACATATATACTAAACCCTCTCTCTCTCTCTCTCTCTCTCTCTTTTGTTAATGGAAATAAATTTTTTGTTAAGAACAGCAATATATATTAAACCCCTCCTCTCTTCCTCTCTCTCTGGTATTAACCCTCTCTCTTCTCTCTCTCTCTCTCTCTATCGTATTTGTTGAAATGATAGTTTCACCTTTTGTTTCGACTTTTGTTCAGTTTCATAGCAGTAAATCTAACATTGCAAGTTATATGAATTAATTTATCCTTCTAATGAAAGGGAACATATATGTTCAGGTGTTCGGAGTTTTAGTTTAATCATTCAAAATTTAAGACGTAGTATAATAGTGAATTTCCGTACTTGTGGCGGCATGAAGACATTCATTAAACTGGACTTGCAGTCAAACAACTTTTTAATATTTACGCCTTATAGAATCCGTCTGCCATATTTTCCAGAAAGAAGAAGGGAAATCCGTAACTTACTGGATAAGTAATAGGATAAGTGTGCATATATGGTGAGTGAGAAATTCTATTAAATCAAAGTGATTTTATAATATAATATTAACATTTAAGATGTTGTTATGGAAGTGGACCACACAATAAAACTTCCTCAAGGAATTCTTCCAACAATTTAGTGCCGATCCAGTTCATATAACTCGCCGAGGATTACTGAGCAACACCACGATAAAGATCCGAAGTTTGCTTGTTTGTTTGTGTGGTGTTTTTACGTTGCATGAAACCAGTGGTTATTCAGCAACGGACCAACGGCTTTACGTGACTTCTGAACCACGTCGAGAGTGAACTTCTATCAACAGAAATACACAACTCTCACCCGTCAGTGTAATGCCCAAGAATCGAACTCGCGGCCACCGAGGTGGCAGGCAAAAACCATACAGATCACGCCACTGAGGCGCTTAAAGATAAGAAGTACATACGAATATATTTTGTTTTTTTGTCTTCTTTTTTTTCGGGTGCTGACGGTAAATATCCGTAAGTAAAAGGCTGATCACTTATAGCATATGAATTAATAAGCGACTTATGAAGGACATAATTTTTAGGAAATTCTAGATCGCATCAATTAATATTTATAAAAAATAACTTGAAAAGAGCAACAGCCTCCGATTCAATTATAAACTTGAAATTAGAATACGTTTTATTTCTACACGTCGACTCACGCAAATAAACTGGGACAGTAGACGTGAAAATTAAATTAGTTTCGATAACCGTTATTCGTATAAAACGCGTCCCCGGCAAATTTTTTGGAACAAAAATGAAAGATGAGTACTCAGCGCGAAAGACAAATGACTCTAAATGAAAACCTCTCAGAAATCAAAATGCAAAGTCAATTTCTTCTTGATCTAATGGACAGAGTGCTTAGCGGAAATCGATGTCATGAATAACCTTCACGGTTTGTGGCTAAGGCTTTTTCCGACGAGTATTTGCATCCAGAAGACCTCCTTCCGGATGATGTATGTCTTTTCAAGGAACCAAAGTTTGTGATAAATTTTGTGAATTAACTTCGTAGTAATGCTAAAAAATGAAAACAAAGAGAGAGAGAGAGAGAGAGAGAGAGAGAGAGAGAGAGAGAGAGAGAGAGAGAGAGAGAGAAAACATCTATCAGTTAGCCATCTTAGTACAGTTGATGACATGTATCATTTTTAGGAAGCAACGTTTGTGATAAATTTTGTTTGTTAACCACGTAGTAATACTGAGTGAATGATATAATCTATCACTCATCAATCAGTTAGCCATCTTTGTACAGTTGATGACATATTTTAAGGAAGCTAAGTTTTGTAATAAATTTGTAGTATTATAAAAATAACAAAAAAAAATTGATCCCATCAACAAGTCAGTCGGTACAGTTTACGAATACTTTCTCTAGATACAGAAGTCAATGCAGCGATGATCAAAGTTCCCACCCTTTCCATCAGGATGATGCGAATAAAGAAAGTTGGGGAGAGAAAGGAAAGGAAGTGGAAGGGACATATAAAAACTGAATGAAAGAAGGAATAAAACTTGATTCGACCGACATTGAGAAAAACCCTCCCAGGCGCATTTACACATCAGATCAATGATAATTTGGAAGAGAAATACTGAGCCTGCCATTTTTGCGAACTCATAAAGAAGGAAGGACGTCGCTGTAAATATCTTTTGCAAATTGGAAAAAATGAGAGAAAAATGCCAGTGGAAGAGAACCATGTTTCCTGGGTCACTGAATCGTAAAGTGCAGTTCAATGTGAAATTTTGTTTGCATGATTTTGCATTGCATTTTTCTTTCAACATATAAGAGTAGGATTTATTATTTAAAGCAGCAGTAGAAAGGTCATATTTATGATGCTTATTACTATTATATTTTCTCTACTTTTATCGAATAGAAATGGCAAACAAATGCAAAGCAGAAAATTGCCTGAAAACAATCATACATACTTGAGGTTATCGATATCATTTTAAAAATTGATAATTGGAAGTCGACATCAACCCATAAAAAAAGAAGCAAAATTAAAGCTTTAAAAAAAAGATGGGTGAATGGCTAAGACAGTTTACCAAACCTTCGATAAACTGCAAGTTTGTCCAGCGGAATTTGAAAATGAAGATTCAAGTTGTGGCAGTTCTCATCTCGAGAGGAAGGATAAAAAGAACCAAAAGTATGATATCGCTGTAATAGGAAGAGAATGGGAAAGCAGTTAAATTACTTATCTCTCTCTTCATGACTCTTGTTTGTCAGAAGGAATGAGGTCGTTCGGAAGATAATGGAGGATTTTAACATTTTTTTTTTTCTGAATGCATTTTTTTTTTTTTTTTGCGTGTTTGGGGGGTTGGGGGAGTTCGGTCTTTTTGCATATTTGCAGAAATTGTTTTTATACATGACAAATTTTCTTCTTTCCTTTGATTTTTCAAAGCAGGACTACTTTACACCTAGACGGGGATCGTTGATTGATTCAGAGATATTATTTTTTTTTGTCAACAGTGCGCTGTTTATATATTATTATTACTATTTTTATTTCTCAACTTTTGTACTTTGCTTATATATTATTATTTTTCATTTCTCAACTTTTGTGCGTTGCTTATATATTATTGCTATTCCAGGCTGGTAGAAATTATGGAAAAAAGTCTAAAAGTACATCAACTTAGAAAATCAATTTTTTAAACATGTGAATCCCCATAGGCTACATAAATCTGAAATAGAAGCTAGGGAACAGGCTTGTGAGGTATTATTATTATTATTATGCTTATTATTATTATTATTATTATTATTATTCAGAAGAAACCCTACTCATATGGAACAAGTCCTTCAAAGGGGCCACTGGCTTGAAATTCAAACTTCCAAAGAATATGGTGCTCATTTGGAAGTAAGAGAAGGCAAAGGGAAATACGGAGAGAAATCTCACTTACTAAAAGAAAAAAATAAATTAATAAATTAATAAATAGATAAAAATGTCTTAAAATGCAATGAGAATAGCATTAGGGTGGCAGTGCATTGCACCTTCGCTTGAACTTTTGAAATCACAATTGCACGACATCCTCTGAAGGGAGGCTGTTCCAGAGTCCAACGGTGAGAGGAATAAAGGACCTCTGGAACTGAGAAATTCGACAGCGAGGCACATTTATGCCATATTGGTGCTTCTGCTGTTCAGCGAATCTGGCTGCTCTCGGCAGATATAAAGGGGTCAGGGACCATTTGTGAATGATCCCTGATCCATTTTTTCCTGCCGAGAGCAAACAAATTTGCTTGACAGCAGCACCAAATACAAATCGTCAATCACAAATTGAGTAAACAAAGGCCTTTGGAGAATACAAACTTCTGCCAAAGCAGGGTAATCACCCCTCCCCCCACTCCCCCAACCAAGACGACACAATAGTCCCTTCTCTAAGAAAGCTAATTTTTATGTCCTAAATTCATTCAATCGTTTCAAGCCACTTTTATTAAAAATTCGTTACCATCCTCACATGACGTTTTGCATAGTCCTGTTACAAAAGAAACAAACTCACAAATAAAAGATAAACATACAAACTATACGTATACCACACTTTGAATATATGATTATTTTCCTTTTGTATACCTTTATGAATAATACCGTTCAGATAATTAATGAGTTTTGCATAGAAACCATTATTTGTCATCTTACGTTTCATAAACGATTCATAATTTAGTAGAAAAATAAAATTGAATCGAGAATTACATTGAGAGCTCTGTTGCCAAGCGAGTTTCCCAAATACATCCTTATTAATCACTAGTTGTTTTACAATGGAGTTCCTCCTCTAGAAAATCGTTCCCAATGTAATTTAGCACTTGACTGAACTTTCATTACGAGGATAAAACCGTACGGAACCGATACTTGAATTAAGGAATTCGCTCAGAAGATTTATTGTACAGGTTTTCAGAAGTAATAATTGACAGAGCCTGAGGAATACAATATTAATTTGAATAACCACTTCATGAACAGGCTTCTTGGCCATTGTTCCCTCATCAAACTCGAGCAGAATAGAATCGTTTTATACGAGAGAGAGAGAGAGAGAGAGAGAGAGAGAGAGAGAGAGAGAGAGAGAGAGAGAGAGAATAAAGCATTTGTACTCGGGCATATCCCACATTGCTTCTAAAAGTGGAGGACCTCCAAGTGTGTCTTTTGTGATACAGTCTTAGAAGGAGCAGTTTCAATAAAAACAAAAAGTGCCTGTTGTGCTAGACAGATAAGTTTATGAACTTGCTTCCCTAGTATATGCAGATAAATATATTTTCCATAAAATACTTCATGGGTTATGCTGACAAATTAGAAAGTCTGTTCCTTGTTCTCTTGCGTTGATATAAGATCACTAAATACGAGGTAGAATTAATCTGCAAAACTTCACGAAGTTGACAAGTTTGATACAAAACAACCACAATACGTTGCTTATAACCCAGCCATTATTAATGTATGCAAAAGAGAATTAGGAGACAAGAAACCCACCTCGTAAAGAATCACGGATCTCATCAATCATAAACTGCAGTGACAGGAAGCTTCTATGATGAAAGTTCAGCTTTTGCAAGATGTGAGCTTCTGGGGTTGCTTTATAAATAGTCTCTCTCTCTCTCTCTCTCTCTCTCTCTCTCTCTCTCTCTCTCTCTCTCTTATATATATATATATATTATATATATATATATATATATATATATATATATATATATATAATGCATACATTTATATACATGTGTGTATGGTAAATAGTTTCAGAAAACATCGAACGCACACACAGACACACACACACACACACACACACACATATATATATATATATATATATATATATATATATATATATATATATATATATAGTATATATATATATATATAATATATATATATATATATATATATATATATATATATATATATATATATATATATATAGATAGATAGATAGATAGATAGATAGATAGATGAAATAGATAGATAGATAGATAGATAGTTAGATAGATAGATAGATAGATAGGATAGATAGATAGATAGACATACACGATTGCGTGAGTTTGACTGTTCATCTCAACAAGTGAAGAGCGTTTACACGTTATTTAAACACTGTCCGCAGTGTATTTCATCACGCTATGGACAAGTCATGTGAAAGCTGCATACAAAAATATATTTTGCATTCTCACAGATATCAGTAATTATATCCGGTTAAGAAAAAAACAGAGCATGGGATATCCTCTCATCATTCGGTAATTTATTAGCTGCAGGATTTACCAAAGCCAAAAATGGTCTGCACAAATACATCACTCACTGAGGTCCACCTGTTATCACCATACGTCATCGGAAACTATAGGATGCATCGGCAGGTTAATTAAAACAAAAAGTATTGGGCATGGAGTGGACGCGCCAGTTATATATTGAGCGTGAATATACACATTCATTATGCTTGAATGCGGTGCATGGGACGGTTGTATTTATTCTGCTTTTCTGCTCTTTCGTATTTTGTTTTATTCTGAATCGTGCACCAATAAGCAAAACGGATCATCAACATCATCATCATCATCATCATCATCAATCACAATAATAATAATAATAATAATAATACTAATATTAATAATAATAATAATGAACCAATTAACCCCTTTAACGAGGCTGTAATATTGCGAATTAAAAGCCACAGTAGGGTTAAAAATATTTTTGGACAGAGTTAAATATAACCATAATAATAATAATTTCCATGAAATTTCGCAACTCGCGTCTCACCTTTCCTGTGCTTCATCTTCCATAAATCTCCACTCATCTCCTGCCTCCTTTCTGTAGGCGAAGTAGGTGTGGGTCTTCCGGGTCTTTTAGTGCCCACAAAGCCCAGGTGACGCTCTCCCTCTACTCAGTATCTCAAAAGGGTTGATCAAAGTCGGGGTTTTTGTGCACTCCGGGTGGCTGGTCTTCACTAATCGTCAGCTACCGTGCCGATTGATACAACAGTAGTATTTGACTTTTGCTAATACGTTTATATCTGTCGATTAACAACTTAATTAGGGCCGATAATCCCCCTCTCTCTCTCTCTCTCACTCTCTCTCTCTCTCTCTCTCTCTCTCTCTCTCTCTCTCTCTCAGGTTAAAAATGGGTTTCGAAAAGTCACGTGATACAAGAGTATAAACGGATAACATAATGTTTTTTTACGCAAAGTGGGGCTATAAAAGGCATTACGTTTCAGCGATCTTAAAACTTTATGCTGTCTCTTTTTTGTTTTCTCCTAGTTTTTAAGAAATCGGGTAAGGATTGTTAGACTGTATATGTATATATATATATATATATATATATATATATATATGACTTATATATATATAGATATATATATATATATATTATAAAAAAATAAAATTTTTTTCAAATATATTATATATATATATATATATATATATATATTATGACTGGTAAAAATGTTCTGTAACAAACAGAATTCCATTCTAATAAAAGGAGCCCATAAAAACACCAAAATATAGAGAGGCCAAAGTACTATTTCAGAGACTGCTGTCTCTCTCTTCAGGTATCTGAATGAGAAAAAGTTTACAGAAAAGTGGTATTTATACAAGACATCCGTCCACAAGTAAGCCAATTTATGTCACCTCCGCTGATAATCTTCCTTTAAATCTTCTTAAGCGTTGGTGAATAAACACTTCGTCGACGACATCCGAAATCCATGCTCCTTTTGAGATGTTCATTACCTGCTTCTCTTTTATTAAGGCCGATTCCATCATTTGACTCTTGTACCGGCAGTTGCTGCTATAAATTACACGTGACAAATTCCAGTTTATTCTATGGTTATGTTCATTTATATGGTTGAAAATAGCCGAGTTCTGTTGTCCATACCTAACTGACCGTTTGTGTTGTATTAATCTCTGGGGAAGTGATTTACCTGTAAATCCGATGTAAGATTGGTCACAGTCTTGGCAAGGGATCTCATAGACCCCAGAGTCCTTGGGAGATGTCTTTTGTTGGACGTTAATCAGGGATTTGGCTAAGGTGTTTGGGTAGGTAAATGCAAAAGGGTTGGATTTGAATTGCTTTCTCAATTAAATGGTCAGGATACTTTAAAGATTTTTACCAGTCATTGTCAGCCCATTATGGAATTCAACCGCCTTCCCACGATTCTTCACTCACTTCCAGAAGTCAAGTTCTGTTGGTATCCCTTATTCCTGTTCATGTACCGTTGGATCTTATGTGCTTTGGCCTTAAGCCTCTGTTTTACATCTTCTGTTGTGTTTTTTAGTCCCCTCTCTTGTACTTTGTATTTCTCGTTGAGTTCCTCCCCTGTTTTCTTGCTTCTTAGCCTTTTTTCTGCCATCTCTTTCAGTTTACTCAAGTCAGATCTCTGATACTGCTGGTGTGTATTATGCCCATTATTTTATTGACCTCACTGGTTTTCTCCCTTAATTTCTTGGCGTTGTAGGCTTTCATGGAGGGGATCTTTGTTCTCTCTGTATCTGGCTCCATCCATTGTCTAATCTTTTCTACCCATTCCGTCCTCTCTGTTACTTCGTCGGTGTCTCTTCGTGTGTCGTTGTTTGATACCTCATCATCCCTGTCACCTTCTGTGGTATCGTCTCTCAGTTCGTCTTCGTGTAATTCGTTGTCGTGTGACATTTCCCTTTCCAGTTCTTCTCTTTCTGTTTGGGAGAGCCAGTTCTTTTTCTTTATGTTCCTTACTTGGCCTGCCAGCCTCTGCTCTGTTTAGGGGGTGTTATTCCTCTTATTCCAGATGTTGACCAACCTTCTTCTATATCCTCTCTCCGTCGGGTTGCTTCTGATGTAGCATCTCCATATTTCCTTATTTTTTATTTTCTTTCTTGTCATTTCTTCCTTTTTTGGTTTGCTTCTGTAGCTCCAATCTCAGGCTGTTGATTACTGTCGTTGTGGTGGTCAGTTGCTGGATGACGACCTCCAAGCACCTGACCGTCTTCCCCTTCAATTGGGTTGAATACCTGGCTGCCGGACGAAGCTCCTCTGTTGCCTGAGGTTCCATTTACGTCGTTGTCGTTTATTCCTTCATTTCTTTCCATCATTGCTGAGTTTTTGCTATTTTAACCATAGCTGGACCCTATCCCATCAGGGATAGGTACTCATTTACAGCTGAGTAGACTGAGGAAAATTATGGTAAAGATCCTTTATTATTACTTATTATTATTATTATTATTATATTATTATTATTATTATTACTATTCGGTACATGAACCCTATTCATATGCAACAAGTCCACAGGTTCCATTGACCTGAAATTCAAACTTCCAAAGAATGTGGCGTTCATTTGCAGGATATAACGAAAGGTAATAGGAAATACAGTAAGAAGAGATCAGATATTAGAAAATGAAAATGAAAGTAAACCAATAAACAAATATATAAGAAAATACAAATAACAAAAAGCTAATCAGAAACGCAGTGAGAAGAGATCAGTTATTAGGAAATAAAAAAATAAATTAACAAATCAATAGACAAATGTATGATGAAATTTCAGTAAAATTTAAAAACATTTGAAATTCCATATGCGCAACATTCTCAAGGAGACTGTTCCACAACCCGACGGTGTGAGGAATAAAGAACAATTAAAAGTGGGAAGTCCTACAGCCGCATCCTGGTGCTGCTGTTATTGATGAAGTCTGGTTGTTCTCGGCGGGAGAAGAGGATCAGTTATCAACTGTGAATGTGATAGATCTCTGTTAAAATACAAATTCTACCTTTATTTATATATTCACCACGTTCCAAACTTACGTGATTCAGCTATACATACAACCCACAAAACCCTGACAAATTGAACTGGAATGTCAGATGCGGAAACTATAGCGGAAAGGGAGTTAAGAGTTCATGGATGGTATCACTTAACGCAAAGGGTGTTGAGAAGAGGAATAAAACAATCGCAAAGTGAGGTAGTACAATGAAAGTTGGTGTGAATAAACATGCAAAATTGTTGAAAATGAAATTACAGAATACAATGATGAAATATCTATACAAATGAAGTAGACTGTGAAAGGAAATCGGCGAAAACTTCGGGAAAGCTTAGGGTTAATAAGAACCCGTTTGTCAGCAGTTGTTCTAAAGGAAAGAACATCCACACACTAAGGTTATTTGGTCAAGGAGTCTTAAAAGAAAAGATGCTATCCGGCAGACGCTGCCTGATGAGGCGTCTCAGTGGCGTGGTCGGTATGGTATTGGCGTGCCATCTCGGTGGCCGCGAGTTCGACTCTTGGGCATTCCACTGAGGAGTGAGAGATGTGTATTTCTGGTGATAGAAGTCGTTCACTCTCGACGTGGTTCGGAAGTCACGTAAAGCCGTTGGTCCCGTTGCTTAATAACCACTGGTTTCAGGCAGGGTAAAAAACACCATACAAACAAAACAAACAAGCTGCCTGATGAGAATGACGTGCCTGTGTCGATGAAGCAAGTATTTAAGATTATGCTGACGAATCTAGAGAATAGAGGTGAATCAGAACTACATGATTCGAGAGTTGATTGTAATGATGGAGATTGTATGAATTTTTGTGTAACTGAGTTTTGCGAGATAGAATTGCAATTGTTTAATGAAGACTAAAAACGCACAATAAGTGGTAAACCGTTAATTCATACTCCTCATAACAATGTCACTCAATCACTTCAACCATAAAAACACCGAAACAATTAGCTTGATGGTAAAACTCGTGATCTGTTTTCATAATTCTGAAAATGACCATGTGAAATAAATCTTCTATACCTTTTATCATAAAACAAACTGCACGCACTGCAATAAAAAAAAAGAAAAAAGAGTATCCTCTTTTTCACGGTGATCGGAATCGTCAGAATGAAATTAATTCGAATATTACCAAATCGGCATTGATGTTTTTAGCCTTCTTCTTCATTCTAATTTATTGTTGCCACAAAAGAGCACGATTTCAGTATTAAGTCGTCTGCAGTCAAAGGAAATTAATTATATTCAGTTTAACTACTGTTGAATTAATAGCAGCATCTGCCATCGTAACAATGACCCAACTTAATGATGAATATGATGAATAATACAATTATTCTCCCCATGAGGATGACACAGGCTGAATCACTTCAGACACAGGAAATCTGACAGCTCACACGAATACTGTACTAATTTGTGAAATGACAAGCAAAGGTAAGACTAGATATTTAATATATATATATATATATATATATATATATATATATATAGTATATATATATATATATATATATATATATATATATATATATATATATATATATATATATATATGTATATGTATATATGTATATATATATATATATATATATATATATATATATATATATATATATATATCCTATACATATATATATATATATATATATATATATATATATATATTTTATATATACATATATATATATATATATATATATATATATATATATATATCTATATATATACATATATATATATATTATATATATATACATATATATATATATATATATATATATATAATATATATATATATATATATATATATATGTATGTGTGTGTGGTGTGTGTGTGTGTATGTGCGCGCGCGCGTGTGTGTGCGTGTGTGTGTATAGCGGGTAAATGTGCACTTCCACATTGTTAGAGTGGATATCAAGCTCTTTACATTCGCATGTCATTTCACAAATTGGTAAAGTATTTGTGTGAGGAGGTGTCAGATTTCCTGCATCTGAAGTGATTCGTCCCCTGTCATCCCCATGAGGAGAATAATTGCATCCTTCATCATATTCATCATTAACTCTAGTCATTTTTTTGCGATGCAAATGCTCCAATTTATGTTAGCAGGAGGAGCTGAACTGAATATAGTTAATTTGCCTTTAACTGCAACGAATTAGGACTAAAATCATGTTCTTTCATTCTTAGCGTTATTAGCCGGCAGTATAATAACCCACTGGATGTCATATCGCCTTTTTATGATTCCATGAAGATTATAATAAGAGAAAGACATTTCCAAAACTCTTCTCTCTCTCTCTCTCTCTCTCTCTCTCTCTCTCTCTCTCTCTCTCTCTCTCTCTCTCTCTTTCTCCACTATCAGGACAAAGCCTGTAACATATTGAATGAAATGAAAGTTATATTTTCATTTCGATGAATGCATTGCCTCTCGAATTAAGGGTCCATCCATATATCATCCGGGACAATTTCTGTCCCATTCCCTCTCCCGTCCTTGTTTTTAATAGCATATTTTTCAACCAGGGTCCCTCGCATCCGACCCAAGCGGGTTTCCGTATCCTTTCCCCTCTGGAAATGCAAAGAAATTCCTTCCAGTTTCTTTCACTGAAGGATTTATGAGCAGATTTTTCTATATACTACCTTTCCCCTTGTCTGGTGCTGGAAAGGAAAAATTACCCTTTTTAAATAAAATTTGAATATTGAAAAAAAACTGTGTGAATTCTTCCTCTCGGTTTAATCTGAACCAACAAACCTACAAGAAGCAAATCTGTTCTTTTTATTTATTAAAACAAAATGATCGTGAACAGATGTAAGGTATTTCGATGTCATAAGTGATCTATGTCTGATGTCAAAATGTCGCGTTTATTAACCAAATGAAAAAATCCACAACGATGTCAAATATTTTCCAAAACACGATAATTAGGTCTAAAAATCCCGCTATCACTGCACGGATCCCAATCAATGGTTGCAGTTGACATTTCTAAGGTACATAAATGAAGAAGACCTCCACTTTTGTAATCACTTAAAAAAAAGAAAAAAGAAAAAAGAAAGAAAGCTAAATGGTTACAATTAGGGAACTTCGAGATTTTTCCTCACGCTAATCATCCATCTTCATCTAGAAACCTTTTACAGAGTCCAGACCGTAACTACCAGGCTTTGGACTATTTAAGTAAAATAGCAGAAGCATTGTAAGTGACAGGCTTTTCTCTTGAGGGAGCGTTGACGAGATTCCTGGATGAACGTGTCCTGGTGTTATTATAATTAGCTGTTTGTCACCCTTTCCCTTTCAATGATAAAGAAGTTCGTAATGATTATATATATATATATATATATATATATATATATATATATCTATATATATCTATATATATATATATATATATATATATTTATATATATATATATATATATATATATATATATATATATATATATATATATATATATCTATATATATAAGTTTTTTTGTATGGTGTCTGGTTTGTGTATGTGGTCGTATACGCCATATCCGAAATTCGGCTAAATAATACATACTACGCTTGGCTTTGCCAGAGATTCAGAGTAGAGGCATCACATCAAGGATTTTGATTGTTCCTTTCCTTCGTCTCAAATTTACAAACGCTAATATTTTCTTTGTTTTTCGGTTTACCCTCTTTGATGTCAGAGTTTAAGAGACAACACTATAATCACTCAGTTCCCTGGACAGTGTCTCTGTTCCTCTGATTTATGCAGAGGTGAGCTTCATATTCTATTTTCCGAGCTTTATGGTCGTCTCCGCAACGAATAACTTCACAAAGGAGGCAAGCCAACTTCGACATAATATGGGAATTTAAAACATAAAATATCATGTTTGTTTTAGTAAATTCTCCAAGCGATTTTCCATTTCTCCTAATGATTATTTAATGATTATTTAATATCCCTTACTTGAATTTTGATCGAGCCAGCATTTTTGCTATGTAAAACGAACGTTAAGCGTCGCATTCCAAGCGGAAATTATAAACTTTTATAAAACTTACCTAATAGGAAAAAAATGCTCTGCTTTTACGTGTTAAAAACCACCGCATTTTGCGAAAATCGCCATGATTTCGAATGAGCCAAAAAATGATATAATCCGCTTTCACTTTAAAACCAGAGACCAATCAACGTCATAACGATAAAAAGCCATCAAAGGCATTGCATTAATGAAGAAGATTAACTGACCACAACCACGGGAACAGATTACGCGCCGTAAACTGATATTGCTGCCGTAGATGCGAGATGCCTTGGCTTTTTTTATTTCTCTCTCTCTCTCTCTCTCTCTCTCTCTCTCTCTCTCTCTCAATGGAGATAATAATGATAAAAAGAACTGAAGTACCCTATATAGAGACTGAATATAAGGTAATGAAAAATGTAATACTATCTGTGTTGAGGGGATGAAATTTCAGACTGTGACAGGTCCCCTTACAGGTCCTCTTTTCATCATTAATTAAAACTTCCATTCCTCATGACAGAAGCATTTCACTTTCGTTGGCCATACTTTTACTTATTCTTATAAATTTACCTGGCTTTTCTCATCTGTTCGTCCATAAATTATTTGCATAAATTATTGCCTGAATTTTACTAAAACTTCTCACTTCCAATACATAGGTCGGATAAGCGCTTCATTGTTCTGTACATTAGTTTAAAAGCGTTGAAGCACTACGCGGTAGAGAGAGAGAGAGAGAGAGAGAGGTGAGGAGAGAGAGAGAGAGGAGAGGATAAATAATATAAATGAAAATTAGGTAGTGAATGTGGCGAAGGGGATATAATAGTAGTAGTAGTAGTAGTGAGTAGTAAGTAGTAGTAGTCGTATAGTAGTAGTAGTAGTAGTAGGAAGGAGGAGGAGGAGGAGGAGGAGGGAGGGATGGAGGGTAGGAGGAGGAAGGAGGGGGTGGGGGGGGAGAGTATGGAAGCAAGGTGGGTGATGAATATGATGATTATCATAAAAGAATCTAATCTTTGAACACGAGATTTACATAATCATGAAAACAAAATGTGACTGATAAAGTCTCCTTTGTTGTCATGCTTTCGGGGGGGGGGGGGATGAAAATCGTTATAAAGGCCTATCAAACTTCCCGACAGATGTAAGTGAATTTTACGTCCTGCTAAGGAAAAGAAAACAAGAAAGATATATATGTATATACACACACACACATTCACTCCTCCTCCTCCCCTCCTACTACAACTACTACTATATCCACACACACTACCTAATTTTCACTTAATTTATCTTTTTTCCATCTCTCTTCTCTCTCTCTCTCTCTCTCTCTCTCTCTCTCTCTCTCTATATATATATATATATATATATATATATATATATAATATATATATATATATATATATATATATATATATATATATATATATATATATATCATCATACTATAATGGGCGTAATATCTGTCTGTCTGTCATTCAATCACGGCCAAACGGCTGGTCAGATGGGCATGAAGCTTGACAGGGTTATGGTGGGGACCCCTAAGATGGTTTGTAATGGGGTTTCATCCAACCTACCCCCCTCCTTTGTAGGGGGTGGGGGTGAGAAGGGATTCCCTGAAACGGAGCTATTTCTGGCCGTGAAACGAGGCTGTTTATTCCCGTAGACTTAGCTACTTTACGATTTTTCATACATAATTTCTGTACAACTTCCCCGGAGAAAGTCGCGAATATTTCAGCTCGGACACAATAGAAGATGAAAATTATCATCAATATCCGCAAGATTTTTGAATACCTTAAACATCCATCGGGACTGCCAGTGCACAAAATAACGTTGAAGAAAGTACTACTGCCCTCCGGTAATTTTTGTTTCTTCGGAATTTCGATGGACATAATAAAAAGGAAACTGGCAAGTTCCTACTTCCTACTCTTCTTTTGGAAGACACAGGATCATAAGAGCATTTTTCAGTAGCCATAACGCACTGACATACAAGTTGCGTCTTTGCAGTAACATAATGAAAAGAAAGATACTTTTATTATTCGTATCACCGTGCAAAGTAATTGACAAAGAAACGAAACCAATAAGATCCCTTGTTCCGTAAATGAAAGTCACCGAGAGATATAGTGAGAGAGAGAGAGAGAGAGAGAGGAGAGAGAGAGAGGAAGAGAGACGTTTAACGACATTAATGCACTACAATTTTGTTATAATTTTATCTTGCTATCGAAAAATGAGAGAGAGAGAGGAGAGGAGAATAAATATATTATTTGAGAGCTAAGTAATCCGATAATCCCATCACCGTCTTCGTTACTTGACTTACATTGAGAGAGAGAGAGAGAGAGAGAGAGAGAGAGAGAGAGAATCATTAAAAGAAGGTAAACAATAATGAATACAAAACTTCTGTACGTTCATTGATCGTCCCTTCACTTACTTTAAGAGAGAGAGAGAGAGAGAGAGAGAGAGAGAGAGAGAGAGAGAGAGAGAGAGAGAATATCATTAAAAGAGGGAAAACAACAATGAACAAGAATTTCTCTGCGTTCAGTGATCGTCCCTTGAATTACATTATGAAGAGAGAGAGAGAGAGAGAGAGAGAGAGAGAGAGAGAGAGAGAGAGAGAGACTATTCGTGTAAAAGCCCTTATTTCAATATAAATTTTTCACTTCTGCACCCGTATCAACGATGGGTAAGTTTGCTAGTATATAGTAATGTTTCCTTTTATTGCGTCTTTTTTTAACTTTTTCTATTTCTACTTCTCTTGTGTTTTAGTTCCAGTGTCTTGGTAATGAGCCACTAGCCACCAGATGGCAGTGTTGTTTATTCTTTGACCACCTTTACGAGGAAAGGACTATTTTTAGAGAGTCCTTGTTAGTCTTTCAGCTTCTTAGAGACGTCATTATCCTTTTCTTCGGCCCTGAGGACAATGTCGTATATGTTTTATGGGTTAAAAGTCGTCCAAGATATTTCCTTTGTTCTCTTAGTGTCTTTTGTGGAATCATGCCGTTCGTCACCGACATTGAAGGTATTTGTTTTTTTTATTTCAACGATCATTGTGGTTTGTGATGGACTGTGGTAGCATGCTGAAAATTGCTTCTCGTTCATGTAATTCACGATTTTGTTGGACTGTGATAGATCTTGCCTCGTGTAAAGAGAATTATACCTATCCAGATTTTACATCTAGTTGGTGAGCCTGAAATTAAGAGGCTTCATGAAAAGTTTGAAATGGCTATTGATTACTGAAAATCTGTTTATAAGAAGGGTGAGTATATTCTGTTTAAAGTTTGTAATTAGTATGCTAGTGTGATTTTACTGTTTTCACGTGAAATTTAAATTCCTTTTTTTGAGTTCAGTGCTGAAGTCGGTTAAACATATCGATCGTAATAATGAAGTTCACCTTCCATGTTTGATTCTGGTGGCTCTCCATTTCCCAAATATTTTGTCCAGCTGTGTTTGTTAGTTTCTCGTTTTGGTGGATCTAATTTTTTTTTAAGACCTACGTACTTAACGGAAGGCTACATAATGAAAACATAAATTTGGTGGTCTACATGTAAATACCCGTATCTCACTTCTTGTAGATTTTTGTATCCGTAAGTGCTAAGAATCCGAATTTAGTTCAGTAATTTTTTACGTAATTTTTTCTCGAAACATTGCAATGTTAGTAAGGAATGAAAAGCGTCCACAATACTAAATTTTACCTTGTCATTAAGGAATGTGGTAAATCGAGGTAATAACTCCGCGTCGAGTATTTCTTTGGAAATTAGTTTCTCGTAGTATTTGGGTTGCTTATTAAGAACACATTATTTTTAGATGCTCGGGTGTAATTAACCCCCCAGGGGCTAGTAGTAAACACGGCGAAATAAGTGGACACGCCAATCCCTAGTGGCTGTCGTACTAGCGGGAACGTTCCATACAGTCCGTGCGGAGTTATTGCCTAGAATTACCCAACCCTTAACATGCACGCATTTAGCAAATTTCTTACCTTAATCTTAAGATGGCAAAGGTATTGGTAGGTAATACGAGATTCACATTTCGTAAATTATTCACGCACGAAAAAATTCCTATGCTTAATTGCCTTTTTTCCAATTAGTCATCTAAAAACACTGGCTTGGAAAACCTTGCATGACTTTCTTTTTTTACCGTCTTTGAAACTGAGCAATTGCATCCCCTCAGAATTTATTGCACTTAGACTTTAAACATAGCTTTTGAGTTTGGGTATTTTATTGGATGTGGCCGTGTTTGTTTTAGCAAAACTATAAAGTATTGCACGGCTCGTGGAACCTGTCATGTTACAGAAGTGAGTGTATGTAATTTGAGATAATCTGTAACCATAATCATAATCACTAGATCTTTGCAAATTATTAGTAAGAAATTTTAGCAAAAATTTATAAAAGGTAACCGAGGCCCAAGAAATAACGAGGGGAGATGCAATGGAGCTTTGACAAATTATCAATCTAAATACAATTAGCAATCAGTAACTTTTAGCAAGTTATCCTACGTGTTTCATAATTGAAAATATGCCGTAAACACTTAAATCATACATATGCTGTTACAGTGTGTGATACTCATAATGTTTTAATATTCTCCAAAGTTAAATTTGTTGATTTGTTTGAAAAAAATTTTCAATCTTAGAATTTGAGAGGTGAATAACACTTGACAGGTTGGGGAGACGGCTATATGCAGCCTAGATTAAATATAAACTAAAACTGATTTCAGCTAAAAATATAGGCTATGGTCAGTATAGCGAAGTTAGTGTAGACCGAAAATTTAACTTGCAATTAAAACTATTAGCATTGATCAAAAACTACTTGCAACCAAAGCTATTAGCATTGATCAAAACAAACTAATATGATTTTCTTGCCTAATATTTTTTTTTATTTTATTATAGGCATAACTTGAAAGGAAGACAACTTACCGTAGGTAAATCGGTATTTCTACAGAAGCAATCCGCGGTGGCCTAGACTATGGCAATTGACGTTTTCCTATGTTATTTTACTTACTGAACAACAATTCCTAGTGGATGTCGTACAGTCGTAGCCGCGGTTACGTTCCTTGCAGTCCGTGCGGAACTATTCTTTAGAATTACCCTGCACGAAACTTAACCACGGATACGACATCCGCTAGGGATTGGGGCGTCCAATGTATTTCGCCGTGTTTAGTACTGGCCCCTTAGGGTTAATTACAGTCGTCCGAATAAATATTATTAAAATTCTTGTTCAATAGGTAAAACTGCATAGAAAAACCGCAACTGCCAAAGCCTGGGCCGCCGCGGATAGGTACCCTAGATCTACCGGTAAATCTTGTCTTAGTTTTTCTTATACAATAATAATTTTCTAAATAGTATTGAAGAAAGGCAAGAATAAAGTTTGTTGAGTGAATGACAGCTACTAGTTTTAAGGATTCAACTGGTAAGAATACTTGTTACTGTTCATCATTTAGTCTTTATAGCTTATTCTAAGAAAATAATTTAATATTAATATATCTCATAGGTCTTTTTCTTTTGCAAAAAAACAAAAACAAAAAACTATCCTACAAGTTATACTAACGTAAGGTAAAGACCTGAGTATATACAAATGGGTAAGTCACATTTTGACAATTAAGAGAAACCAGCCGAATTGCTTTTTACCCAATTGTATGCAAAGGATGACAAGAAATTGCCTATGAAAAGTAAATATACGAAGTATAGCTAAATGTCTGGAATTTAAAGATGGTTTTTATTTGTAGCGGTAAGTAGTTCTGTCGTAGGGAATTTATCATTGAATTTCTTTTTCATAAACTCTGCCTCCCTTCAGCTGATGTCGGATTCGAAAATGGGGTTAACGCAAAGACTTTGTACGAATTGCCGGCTGGAACAGGTCACTGTAACATATGTAAAAGAAGTGACTTATTATTCCGAGGTAAGATTCAACACATTGACAATTGTGGATGGCAGGGAATAAAAACTTCAATAGTTGAAATTGGCTATTAATGGCTTGTATCCTTTGCAATAGATTAAAAGCATGAACACAAGTGGTATACCAATTAATTATAAATTGTTCAAACAACTGAAAGCTTTAGTTCGTGAAGAAGAATACTGTGAACTTGAAATCCAATACGTAAATTATTGCAGTGGAAATTATAATGGCGTGGTTAATTTGCTTGCTCCTCATTAAATCATAAACTATTTTCCTGATCCTATTAATTTAACACTGGGTGAACGATGTCAAGCTAATGGTCATCAAAATTAGATTGTTATAAAACCTCTTGATAATTGGAATTATTCTTTACAGGAACTTAACTTTTAGCCGATGCCATGAAGACTTAAGTGGTCGCCATGACAATATAAGAGAAGCTGCTACAGGGTAACACTGCAAAGAATTCAGGCTTCCTCTTCATCCATTTGTTTCATTAAAAGCTAATTGATTGCACAGTCATGACAAATCTGATAAGAATTCTGAGCTGTAAACATGTCACCAATGCAGATCTGCCCTTGGAGCATAGCTGGCATTCTGTGCATCGACCCACTAGAGATAAATTGAGCACTTATCAAGTGGTTCTTTCAGTGGACTGGGTGCAGGAATGTTCAGGTTTTCTTCAGGGGTGACAATTTCCCGTTTTCTTTAAGGAAGTGGTCAGTTTTCATTCTTGTTTAATAAGTTTACACTCAAACGATATTCTGTGCAAAACTAACCGTACTTTATGCATAAAGCTTTCAATCTTCTACAATAAAAGACTAACGAATTCTTAGTTTCATTCCTTCCCATTTTTTTGTTTCAGTAATAAGTTCTTACCCATGTTTTGTTTAGCTTCTGTGAGAACAATGACAAACTTTAGTTTAAATATAAATCGAATCTGATTAAAATTCTGAGGCATCAGTTACCTAGACATAAACAGTCACGACTGGTGTTAATTTAGTTTTTCCCAGAGGTAACAATTTTATGAGTGAAAGACAAAGCCACTTATTTGCGGAGTTCAGGTATCTTGACTCCATAAAGATAACAGTTTCTGCTCTTATTCCACCAGTGAATGAACGAACTCGGATGCATTTGAAGAGGAATAGCAGTTCTAATGAATGGAAAATTCAGTTTGAAGGTTATTTCATACCTTCGGACCTGTTGGGGCAGATATGGACGCCTGCTAATGCTAGGAGGGTAGTTGTTGGGGAGGGGGTTCATTAAAGAGAACACTCGGGATCAGGAACTCTTAGTGGAATATAGAAAGTCATTCCTTCTCTCAATTTTGTTTTTCTTGTATTTTTTTTTTCCTTCAGACTTTAATGATAAACATATATCCAGCTTTTGTTTTATTTTTCAAATCCCACAGATGGTAACATAGTGAACATAGCAACAAATATCCCGGATGGTAAACTACCAAACTTGCCTTTAACTTTGAGTAATTAAACTAACGTTCTATAAATTTAACTAAAGTTTTACATTCTGCTTATGTACACGATTTCATAAAACTTTCGAATTTTGTCATATACAAATGCTACACAATATTTTCAATGGCTATATATGCAAGACATAATTGTGCATTTTTTAAAGCAAATCAGCCCTAAAATTAAAAACAGTAAGGGAAAAAATGCAAACAAAAACTTACAACTACGTACAAGGATAACTGCAATTATAAAGTAATAGTTGCTGTCAAGAACCCTTCTGCAAAACAAGAGATACAAATACTGAATGGTAGTTATGTTAATGTAGTAACATAATTCCCACCTTAAAGTCACCCGCCATTTGATGGTAAACTAGACTTCGCAAAAGACAGACTGAATTTAATCGATGCTTCGTGTTGAAATACTGATTCCCTTTTAAGAGACCTGCTTAACGAAGACCTTTAACTAGGGAAAATTTTACATGTTTAGGAATTGTTGTAAGCAACAATGCAGACTAACTGGGAATACAATGAGGAAGACAAAAGATTGTTATGGGCATGAATGTCCAAAGTTCCTGATTTATTTCCCATAATCCTTTGGTCGGTAAACAAAAAAATCTACCATCTTGATTCTTACTGTCTGAAAACAAAATCTACCACCTTGGTTTTTACAGATAAACTCGCTAATGATGTTTGTAATCACTGTCATTCATCGAAAAGATTTTTTTTAAGCCGCCAATGTCACAAAAGAATTTTATTGTAGTTTCTTGTGATGACAGTATTGGGCTTACGCATTACATTACTTTAGTGCAGCAAGTGCACCAGTTTCATCAATCCCTATCTAAAAAGAGGGCCATGTGTTTTTTTTTTTTTTTTTTTTTTTTTTGTGCAGCAAAACTTTCAGTATATTGAATAAGGCAGGTTTCCAGACTTAAATTAATTTCTCTGCTCTAGACACAGTAAACTGGTTTAATTAATATATATTAGGTACCTTAAATTTTTACACGTCGGGTGAGAAGACATTTGCACTATTCTTCTAATTAGAAATATACCCATAATGCCTGATTTGTCTCATACCAAACATGAATTCCTAAGCTTTTTCGAGATCTTGGGAGAATCTTAGAAACTAAAGAACACCAACCACGTATGGAAATCTTAAATGGAATAAGCAATCTACGGTGAACAGATTTTAAGTTGGAGACCAACGAGTTCTGAAGATTTGACTGATTAACACAGATACAAAACTAAACTGAAAATGTTAAGTCTTTGAGAGCTCGAGCAGGGCACAAGTTAGGCCTGTTTAAGATATCCTCATCATTGATGATTAACGGTATTAATCACAGGTCTCCGCTAAATCATGGTACCAAGCTGACTTTCCTATCTCATTGTCTAGATGCAAAGATGCGAACACTTGGCCATTTATGTCATACTGTTTGCTAGGACTCATTTTGGAATTCCTGTAAGTCTCATATTATTTCTGAAGTCTGTAAAAAATACGTACAGTAAAATTCTTGACTATATCACAGGCTTACAATTCGGGTATTAATCCTACACGACATCCCATGATATTCTATGTGTCATTTCTTCAGCTATGGTATCGTTTATTCAGGTGAAATGACCTTTACCTAAATAAAAGGCTGGAAATAGGTATTTTTCTGCTTTACAACAGCACAGGAATAATCCTAACTCAGTATAGAAATTGAAAAACTCAGGAAATTTGATTTCACCTATAACGCGTGTACGTACCAAAATTTATTTCAGAAATCTATATTACTTTTGCAATAGCTCAATTGACCATTCTACCCTCAAAAATGATGCTATCGCTACCCAAATCCTTATCTAGTTAACATGAAGGGATTTGTATATAATTTTCATACAAGCAATAAATATAAAACCCGATCTTTAAAAAATACAAAATAGAAGAATGGCTCGTATACAAGTTAACCCTTCAAAATGTAGTTTAAAATTTTGGGTGTACAATTCATGAAACAAGAATATTTCTCAAGAATTTCTGGCGAATCATTCCAAAGGAGTGTGAAGAAATAAATGTTTAAACAATAAAAATGAAATAATCCATTTTGACAAGCTTACACAGTGATACCATGGTATCATTTTCAGTTTAAATAAAGCACCAACAAGGCAGACACTTTCATTCTCAAAGTATACTTCAAGATGAAAAACTACTTTAATACAAGGCTATAAAGCCAGCTTATTGATAGAATTACAAGTTTAAGGCATAATGCCAAGCACTGGGGCAACTAAGGCCATTCAGAGCTGAAACGGAAATTGACAGTGAAAAGGTTTGAAAGGTGTAACAGGAGGAAAGCTTCATAGTTGCTCTATAAATCAATTGTTAGGAGAGGGTGGAAAGTAAGATGGAAGAAAGATATGCAAGGAGGTACGCTAAAAGGAATGAAAGTAGTTGCATCTAGGGGACTAAAGCCAGCTTATTATCCAACAATCTTGCTTAAGTAGAATAATTTACTCATCATCTCTTGGAAAGTATACTTAATTTTTAAAGAAGTGTGATCAGTATTTCTGTAAAAAGTACATTTTACTAGGCAAGAAAACCCGAATTTCTGCTAATTTAGCTTTTAATGAAAAAAAGGAAAAGGAAAGCCCGCCCCTGTCCCGCCTAGTAACGGAAAACTGAATTTACTATTGTACGTCTGAAGAAGCAAAGTTACCAGGTATTTGAATGCTTCCCTTTTCCCTCTTTTTATTTGACAAATTTATTGTAAACTTTACATATAACTAATTCACAACTAAGAATGAAAAGACAATAAGAACAGAATTAAATGTCTTTGGAAATTGGCATTTAAAGCTTTCTTTAACGTCCAACATGAACTTAAGCAGCTAAAATGTGAAATTCGCTAACTTTAAAAATGATAAATTTAGTTTCTTTATAACTTGGAAATGCAAATATCACTTTAATTCAAAACTTATTCAACGCCATTCTGAAGACTTATTGTGCAATTTTAATACATTCTATATTACAGTGGAGACACATGAAGCCCCCTCAAAAGCAGACAAGGTCACGTAAAAGGTCACTGTGTCTCTGGACTCTGCCCCATCGTCTGTCCCTGATTGAGTCGGGTAAAGAGAAGGAGACGGGCACGGGTACTGCCCCGACCACTCCTGGTTCTCTCCCCCAACGGAGCAGCCAGATTGGACCGAAGTCACATTCCCTGTTTCACGTGGACCACCGAATCACTTCAGGTTCGTCTGTGTGATAATTCCTACAGATTCGCAACGCCATCACGAGGCCACAAAGATGGAAAATGCTTTACAAAAAGCAACAATCTTTTCCACACGAATCAAGACCCAAAAGACAACACAAACAGGATCTCACCACCTTTGCTGAAATAATAAAAACTCCAAACACCAAAGACTGCACAAAATACAACCACATTTCCCTCACGAGAACTACATAACTATAAAACATTTGAATAAACTAAATTAAAATGATTGCTCTTAGGGTACCAGGCCTTTCAACAGTATGAGTTCTCCTCTCTATCGCATTCTTTCATTAAATTATCCTCGTGTTCTCAACCTTATATCATTTTATATTCAAACAGACTCCACAAACACTAAGCAAAAGTTTTTTCGTTAAAGAAGATTGACCTCACGTGATAATTTTTTTTACAACAATCAATATTCAGATGTATGATATGACTGGCCTCGATGAAAAACATTGATTTGAATTTAATCCTGTAAAATCCTAAAAATAGTCCCAATATAAACTAATGAGATATTATTGTCTGTGTTTGATTAGTGAAGATTTGAAATCATTTTAATAGTTCCTGATCCAAGTTAAGAGGGTAAACGTCGATCATTGAAGGGCAATTCAGTGCTAATGAGCACTTTTTTTATAAATGACAGATTCATTTCGATAACTATGCGACAAAATAGCTAGTCCCAAAAGAGCTAGTTCTAAAATATCTTTTGCACCATAAGAGCTAGTGGGACAAAATAGCTAGTTAAATTTGTATTACATACGCGGCAATTACATGCATCTCATAACAAATCAATTATCAAAGCTGGCAACTCTAATAGCTAAAAATATCTACCTAAAGATTTTAAATTACCATAAGGAACCTAGCAACTGCCACACACTGTATGTGGGATTCAAAGTGGTTCTACAATTATTTTATTAACTGTGTACGATCCACGCTATTAAAATTGAATATTTACTTGCATGCGTTTACATCTTGCTGACAAATAAAACAAAGGAAACAAAAAAAAATCTAGAATTTTGAAACAGGAGCGTCCAGGTTTAAAGCCAAGCACGATTACGACACATTTTGAGAAAACTAGTTTTTGTAAATTAGTTTTTTAAAATAATTTTTTAAAATCTAGAGATACTCCACGGATGTTTGTCATCTTTCACAAGCAATTTGGAGGAAAATTTAAAGTACTGGTCTAGAAAATAGTTATGTAACCGATACTAACTCTCGCCCTTTTAGTAAGTTGCTTTCTGCATTAGCATAACACAAGCATTCGAAAGATTGCTGTTAATACTTGAGGATTTTCAAATTAGGCGAGAAATGGAAGCACTAGACTTATTTTGAAGATTTTGTTTTTTTAAATAAAAAATCCAGCTTTCAAAATGTTTTGTGTCCCACTAATACTAACGATTTAAGTACTACCACGTATGTCTTATGCCGCACTAACTATTATAGTGCCAAGCTCTTATGTACCACTATCAATTGAAAAATACGACAATTGTAGAATGGTGAACACAACCTGATGTCAATAATGTTCTTACTGTGAAAAAAGGAAATCTTTACACGAACAATGAGTGCACTAATAGTAATAAAGAAGATTCAGAGATTAAAAACAAATCTGTTAATCAAAAAAGAAATTGATGAGGTAAAGGATGAAGAAAAAAAGAAAGTAATGTAATATATACACACACAAATAATAGTGTTAAAATCTAGCTCTTATGGCGCACTAACTGTTTTTAGTATGTACTATCTATTTTGGGGCTATTCCTTTGGGTATCACCCATCTATTTCAACGGTTCATTTAGCGCTAAGGCGACAAAAAATTCCAGACGCTAAATTTAAATGCTGTGCTCTCCCGGACTAGACTAACGATCTATATAAATGCTACGAGGGAGACGTAAATTGCAAGAATTATGTGAAATTTGCATCGCCACTTGAACCATTGAAGCCATTTTCATTTTAAGACACTTCTTATTCAGGCCATTAAACCTGATTGACTGTTTATAAGCCAATCACATGGCTGGAAACTCTCAGTCTCTCTCGAGAGTTCACATGGGTAGGATGCACGTTCCACTTCTACCGAAGGATACTTTTGAACAACGTACCCCTCAGACGAGGTAGAACATAGATCCTACTCATGTGAACTCTCGAGAGAGACTGAGAGTTTCCAGCTCATTAACAACCAATCAGGAGCGTCGTAAGGGACTGGCCTAGACATCAAAATTGCACGGTTGATGTGAATCTACTATAGTACTAAACACGGCTAAACACATTTGACCTCCCCAGGGGCTAATAATAAACACGGCGAAACTGTGTAGATGAATCACTGTTTCGCCGTGCTTAGCACTACTACCCCTCGGTGATTAAATTTACTGCAACACACACACACACGCAGATGTATATATCTATATATATATATATATATATATATATATATATATATATATATATCATATAGAAAGAATTATATAGATACGATATATATATATGATATATATATATTATATAATATATACATTAATTCATTATTATATTTATATACTTCTGGTCACTAATAACTGTGGGATCTGCTCCATGTAACACTTATTTACTCGAGAAATACCCAGAAAAGCACCTCAATTCTCACAGTTCCCAGGGATTAAAAACATTCCTGGGAGGTTATCAGCAGAAATTCCAATAGGTCGCAAGAGATGCAGTATTTTCCCCTTAACTTTGTTCGACCTCGGCAAAGTTCACGTCGAGTTCATTGGCAATTCCTCGTATGCACTGGAATGTGCCAAGGGAAATATGAACTCTAAAAGCTGGTGTGATTAAGAAGAATTATGAAACACGAGCCGAAACCCAAAAAAACCTTGGTTGCAAACACCAAAGGTATTGCAGTGACCACAACGATATTGGATTTTAGACCAGAATTACATGAGCCATTGCTTTGCCTTTAGAGATAGTCGCGAAAATGTTAAAATATTCTTTCCTAGATTTTGTAAGTGCTTTTTCTTTGAAGCTTTGCGACTGTTTACATCAATTTCCCCTTCGGCCAATATCTGTTTAATTGTAATTAAAGTCACTTTCGCTTGCAGTGCAGAATTAGATTATGAGGCATTTTTGATATTTTTCCTGTAAGACTGAATAATTTAGGAGAAAAATTTCATACCTTTGAGAAAATTCTGTAACCACGATATCCTGAAGACAAGTGTGAATCTTTAATTTTGTTTGCAAATTTATTTCAGTAGTACAGAAAGGACCAACGTTTACAGCGCCCATATTCTCTGTCTCTCTCTCTCTATCTCTCTCTATCTCTCTCTCTCTCTCTCTCTCTCTCTCTCTCTCCCCACACCGTAGGTTTGTTATTGAGAGTTTTTGATGAATTATGAACTTGACTTATACATTGATAAACTATGGGAAGCGGGAACTGCATATGATGATTCGCGGAAATAAAAGCGGATGAAGAATCATATTGAATAGTCTCGCTGCAGTTATTCTCTGGACACTCGTTGTGATAAATTAGAACACCCGTATTTTAACAAATTTGAAGCGCTCTGTAAAATGAAGAGTGAAATGGGAAATAAATATCGTCCTCAGTTAAAAAAAAAAAAAAAAAAATTACAAAAGTAAAGGGATAATTTTGCAGTTATTTTAATGCTAATAATGCAAAATTTCAGAAATTACGTATAAATGGAGTGGAGGAAAAGATCGGTTCAAAAGAAGATAACCATATCTACTCTTGAATTGAAAGCTGTTGGAGCAAATGATTATAAAACCTGTGGAAATGTCGGTAATTATTAACATAAGCATTTGAGATCAAACCATCTCAGACTAAAACTAATCTGCATCAAATTCTGTTGTTGATGGTGTTCATTGGAAGCTGCAAACTTTTATCATTATTACAAATCCTTCCCATTTGGCAAGAGATAAAATCATATGTTGGGTTTACCGTATGGTCAGCTATAGTAGATTCACATCAACCGTGCATCTGATGTCTAGGCCCAACCATTACGACGCTCCTGATTGACTGTTGACAAGCCAATCAGAGGGCTGAAAACTGTCAGTCTCTCTCGAGAGTTCACTCAGGCAGGATGTATGTTCCATCTCTCCCGAGGGATACTTTTGAAAAACGTATTCCTCAGGAGAGGTGGAACTTACATCATACCCATGTGAACTCTCGAGAGAGATTGAGAGTTTCCAGCCCTGTGATTAGATTATCAACAGCCAATCAGGAGCGTCGTAAAGGCCTGGCCTAGACATCAGATGCACGTTTGATGTGAATCTACTATAGGGAACCCAAGGATATCATTCTTTTAATTTTGCTCTTCATGAATTAAGACAACATGTATTGTAATCAATCATCTTGGGCATAACTGCGCGGTGACCATAAAATCAGTTATCTCAAACCTTGGGGTTTTCCCTAGGCTCCGTAACATGACCATCTGCAGGATTTTGATAGCGGGTGCACATAGGAATATTTTTCATTTTGTCTTATTCTTGTAATGTCCAAAAGTGTCTGACCGACTAATTAAAGCGCATGACTTTCACTTCGTTTTATCTTTCTTTATTTTAACTTTACTTATTTTCCCTTTTTACCTCATCCAAGATGGCTGTTATTGTGACTGGGTTCGTTTGTTTGCCTCCTTGTTTGTGTTCGTGTGTTCGTGTGCGTTGTCGATTTCATGGCACGAAAACCATTCCGTGAGCGTTTTTACGGTGATTTTTACAAACAGCTGGCCTGGTGAAGGGAACGTAATATATATATTATATATATATATATATATATATATATATATATATATATATATATATATAAGAATACTTTAAAGTATTCTTACTTGTTTGGTAGTGACAATTTGTAACGATAATTTTCTTGTTGATGGCTTTGAGCTTTGTTCTCTGAAATTTTCCTGTTTCATGTTTCTATTTATTTATTTTACTTTGTACCCCGAAGAAGTGTACGCAATACACGAAAGCGCTTGGTACCTGGTCTTTAATTTTTCACCTTCCATGTGGCTACTTACGTGTGTGTATATATATATATATATATATATATATATAGATATATATATATATATATATATATATTCATATATATATTCCTGTTTTTAACAATAATATAAATTCTGTTTTTAATTTGTCCAAGCGGGTTTTATCGAAAAGGGAAGAGTTTCTTCTTTCTTTAGGATTGGACTTCTGCCTCCCAAGTTATAAACCCAACTTCCAACAGTTTTTCTTACCATTAGAAATTTTGTTCCAGAAAATATCGAAATTGCCTCTTTGTCATAACGCCGAGTACTTGAGGTCTCAGCTATCAGCCTTAGCTCATCAAGCGTATAACAACCTTAAAACCAGATGGGCTCCATTCTTCAGAAAGGAGGATTTACGTATTTTGAAGGAATTGGCCAAAGACGAAAGTATAATTATAATGCGACCTGACAAAGGTAAGGGAACTGTAGTTTTGGATAAGCAGGATTATATTCATAAAATGCACTCAATTCTCAATGACACATCAAGATTCCAGAGATTGGGTACGCCCAATTTACAAAACATTACCAAAATAGAAGACAGAATTAATAGGTTTCTCAGAGTACTGAAACGTGACAACATCATAGAGGAAAACACCTTCCAAAACCTTTTCGTTACAGGCTCTACATACGGGATCATGTACGGCCTTCCTAAGATTCATAAAGAGGGAGTACCACTCAGACCTATACTGTCTTCATTAAACACGCCTAATTATAAACTTGCTAAGTATCTAGTTCCATTGTTGGAACCGCTCACCAATAATGCTTATAACGTGAAAAGCGCTGCTGATTTCAAGGAGGATATCCTAATACAGGACTCCGACCTTTTTATGGTCAGTTTCGACGTAGAGTCCCTGTTCACTAATGTTCCTGTTGAGGAGACGATCGAGATCATACTAGACAAACTTTTTCCATTACCTGATTCCCTTTTTAACGGTTTTAATAGACATTTATTTAAGCAAATTTTAGAATTGGCCGTGCGGGACACAGTCTTTATTTTTAATGATTCTTGTTTCAGACAGGTGGAGGGGATGGCAATGGGAAGCCCTTTAGGCCCTACCTTCGCCAATATTTTCATGAACTCCCTGGAGGAGACAGTATTTGACAATTGCCCCCTTAGTTTTCACCCATTATTTTATAAGAGGTATGTAGACGACACCTTTGCCTTGTTTAAACACGATTTTAACGCCGACTCCTTTTTAGAATTCATTAACGCTCAACACCCCAATATAAAGTTTACAGTAGAGAAAGAAACTCACAACTCTCTATCATTTCTTGATGTACGTGTCACTAGGGAAGATGCTTGCTTTCAAACCAGCATTCATAGGAAAAATACTTTTACAGGGTTGGGCACCAATTTTTATAGCTCATGCAATTTAAATTTCAAGTTGAATTCTCTCTCTACCCTCCTCCACAGGGCATACTCTCTGACTTCCACCTGGTCAGCTTTTCATAAAGAAGTTGAGTTTTTGGCAAATTTCTTCCGCAATAATTGTTTTCCCTCCCACTATTTCCATAGAGTCCTTAATAAGCTCCTAACCACTAAAATGAAACCGCCTGTTCCCATATATACCGCTCCAAAATTATGTATTTATGCAAAGTTCCCTTTCCTTCACGATAAAAGCTTTAAAAAGAAATTCATGAATTTAATTCATAATGAACTGCCAGCAGTTAATTTGAAGTTGATCCCACGAAATCCTCTAAGTATACGTTCTTTTTTCAGAGTGAAGGACAGACTGAGCCCTTCCTTGACATCCAACATTGTTTATCAATATACCTGTCCCAGATGTAGTCTGGGAACCTACGTTGGATGTACGAGGAGGCTTCTCAAGGTCCGTTTCTGCTCCCATCAAGGTGTCAGCTTTAGGACAGGGTGCAGATTGTCCAATCCCGAATTATCTAATATTCGGAATCACTCTCAGATTTGTGGTGCCCGCTTGGACATCAATGATTTTAAGATTATTGGATCAGCAAGTAGAGACGACGAGTTGATGGTGCTGGAGTCCCTTCTTATTAAGACCAATGTACCAACTTTAAACACCCAATCGTCGTCCACACAACTGTTTTTAGCCTAACTGCCTGTTCCACACAACTGTTTTTAGCATAACTGCCTGTTTGTTTACTCTCCACGTTCTGTTTAGTCATCTTCTAATGTTAATTTTCTCTGCCTTTTTAGTCACTTTTTAACTCTTACCTTGGTAGGTGTTCCTTTCAAGTTCTCGTTTTAATTTGTATTTGTAAATGTCAAATATATGTTGTGCTTTTTAGATTTTTTATAAGTGAGTGATGATTTTAGTATTCTTAATATATAATTTCCAGCCTTGAGGATGCATCATGTGATGTGAAACGTCGGTGTAATAAACGATACCTGTGAAAGACATGCCTTTACCTCTTCAACCTGGATGTTGGTCGGGTCTGCTACCCCTATGATTCTTCTATATATATATATATATATATATATATATATATATATATATATTATATATATATATATATATATATATATATATATACTGTATGTATGTATATGTGTGTGTGTGTGTACGGAATCTACTTGTCAGTTGTTCCCTGACACGAATGAAATTGTAATAACCACAATGCCCTCTTAACTTATCGAATTTGTCACGTTATTTTTATATGCTTCTCATTAAAAAGCCTCAATACATGTATGTATGTATGTATAGGGATATATCTATATATATATATATATATATATATATATATATATATATATATATATACACGTAAGTAGCCACATGGAAGGTGAAAAATTAAAGACCATGGGTACCAAGCGCTTTCGTGTATTGCGTACACTTCTTCGGGGTACAAAGTAAAAATAAATAGAAACATGAAACAGGAAAATTTCACAGAACAAAGCTCAAAGCCATCAACAAGAAAATTATCGTTACAAATTGTCACTACCAAACAAGTAAGAATACTTTAAAAGTGCTTAAGAACTGAAACTGCAGTTAGTATAACAGGCTGTTGCTAAAAGGTGACATTGTATTTCCCTACAATTTTATAAACAAGGTAACTATCTCATTTAAAAAGACCTGAACTCAGATTCATAAGTTGATCGTTAAAATGCTTAATAAAGGCAGATTCAATTATGTTTCTTTTTACAATATGGTTACAAAATATTACCTCAGATGCATTTTCCAGTCTATACTATGGATAAAATCATTCATGTGTACAAATAAAGCACTTGTCGATTGACTGTTCTAACTGCGTAACGGTTGTTTTAGACAGTAATCTAGTTCTTTACCAGTTTGACCTAGGTATTTGTAATTACAGCCAGC
>NC_087207.1:8020415-8033535 GCF_015104395.2 Macrobrachium nipponense
TACAGAGAGCGCTGTCAATATTGCCACTGAATATAGATACCACTATCAACATTCCTACTAAATACAGATAGCGCTCTCAATATTGTCATGCTCAATATTGCCGCTGAATATAGATACCTCTATCAACATTCTTACTGAATACAGATAGCACGCTCAATATTGCCACTGAATATTGATACCACTATCAACATTCCTATTGCATACAGACAGCGCTATCAAACACACCTAGAAACCGAATCACTGTGGAACACCTCCACTCTATGATCAAGTGGGAATGCCTTAAACCAAATTGTCAGTGAGATGTGCTTCTCAGAACGTACGCCTCTGAAAATGAACGAAATCTTTAATTTTTTAACAAAGGAGGTCACTTTTATGACCACCAGCGTCAAACTTGAACATGTGGCTATGGTAAAGGGAAGGGGGGTGGGGATGGGGGCGCCTATTTTCTATACTTTCACCACCGAAAACTTTGGTTAATTTTTTGCATTTTTGTTACATTTGTCGCGTTCTGGGAAGGACAAGGTTCCAGTGAAAATGAAATCCACATCCTTTACTTGTTACGTTGATGGTTATGACCTTTTTTTTTGTCTGGAATGTGTTGCCGTCTGAAAGGTCGTCATACTGACCAAACAGAGGGTAAGGGGTCGTTAGTAACTTTCACCGGTAGCTATTCATTAAAGTTGGAACAGTAACATTGGCTCTTACAGATGCATTAAGTGCAGAAATGCTATGGATGTTTGATAGAACCAGTTTTACTGGTCGTAGATTGTTTTATTTACTTATAAAGAGTGCAACATAACAAAATCTGAGAAAATAAACGATGGTCTTGCAATCGCGCAATGGGCAAGTTTCATTATACCATATTTTTTTATATTAATTTCTTCATATAAATTTATCTTTCTCTTGCTCTTTATACATTTCTGCTCTTATATAAGTCATACACGCTGAACCCTAATTTTAGAATGTACCCCTAAAGACTCTTCATTTCTATCAGGTACTTTCAGCCAAGTGGAGTAGAAATTACATTGTTCAGAGGAAGAAACACTGCAAATTTTGTTTCTTATTAAAGTTTAATGAACTGTGCTCGAAGCTAATTGCTAATTATATTTACTGTTGGTCTTAACCTCATCGCCGATTCACTCGGAAAGAAAAGAAATTATTTATTTCGTTCTAGTCTCTCTTTTTCAAATCATAACTGTTAAATATCTTAAATAAATTCCAAATTCTCTGGGCAGTAGTGCAGATTTCTGGAAATAGGACGGCTGATATAAAAGGGTGACGATGACGGGTCAGACAAAGTAATGTTAATGACGTAATAAATTATGTTGCCACTTTATTCTGCGTAACTCTATTTGCATATCGTCCAGCTGGAGGAAGGCGAATGTGTCTCTAGAGAAAATCGTTTCATGGTCCTTTTTTATCTTGTTCGCTACCGGGGAGATCTTTCCATCCCCGTCCTCAAAGGCTTCTTGCATCAAGTCAATTTCCAGCTGACGGTTTTGGAGATGAAGTCAAAGAGGCTTTCGCGATCTCAGATTCAGGGAGAAAAATCAGAAACCAAGAGCCACTCGGAGAAAGCAAATGTGGTCTGTCTTTGATCAGTAATGGCAATTTCAGTGCCGCCATTACTGCAGTAGATTCACATCAACCGTGCATCTGATGTCTCGGCCAGTCCCTTACGACACTCCTGATTGGCTGTTGATAAGCCAATCACAGGGTTGGAAGCTTTTAGCCTCTTGAGAGAGTTCACGCAGGCAGGAGGTGTGTTCCACCTCTCCTGAGGGATACGTGTTTCAAAATTATCCTTCAGGGGAGGTGGAACATACATCCTGCCTATGTGAACTCTCGAGAGAGACTAAGAGTTTCCAGCCCTGTGATTGGCATATCAACAGCCAATCAGGAGCGTCGTAAGGGACTGGCCTAGACATCAGATGCACGGGTGATGTGAATCTACTATAGTTGATTGCGTCATATGTTCTCACCTTTTATACCGCCTCCATTTTGAATTCAAACTCCGTTTCGATCTGTTTCTGGACATTTTCAGGTGCAATTCGGCGCTTCGTGAATCTTTGAAGACAACTCACTGAAACTGACAGGACTTTAGTATGTTAATTTCGTCCGTCCATCATGACTCATCAAAATTAATTTTCTTTTAAATCTTAAGTGGAGACAATAAACTATTCCTGACTCATTTATAAATTCCCCCCTACTTCTTTTCACTCTTCCACAGAGCTAGAGAAGAAATAGCAAATAAATACAATAAAAGACAGTAAAGCAATTCTTAACATATGCATGATAATTTGTTGCAGATTAATGAACTGAATTATATGAGCTTGGATAATTCAAACTTCATTAGGATTTCCTGTCGAGGAAAAATAAATTTTATATACTTTTTCGTTTCTGGCTGAGCGTATCATGACTATTGTGTTAATTGAAACCTTTTTAAATTACGTGAACAGCTTATCAAATGCATAAACATATATTTGTTGTTGTTGCAAAAGATATAATCGTACCTGGCTGATAGACAGACATTCCTAAAGACAGGCAGACAGAAATTTACTCCCATAAATGTCTGAAGATACATAATTATCTCGGGAGGTGGAAAAAAGTTAAGTATATCTCAGTTTAACTAAGCTAATTAACAGCTCTCCTAGGGCTGGCCCGAAGGATAACCAATTGGTTACCCGCTACGGGACCTACAGCTTATTGTGGGATCCGAACCACATCGAGAGATGAGTTTATATCACCGTAAATAAATTCCTCTGATTCCTTGCTGGTAGAGCGGGGAATCGAACCCGGACCCTGAGATCGGTAGTCGAGCACGTTACCGACTCGTCCAACGAGGAACTACCTGAGGTGGAGAGATCATATGATTAGAAACGACGACAAGAGGGAAAGTTGGCTGAGTTGCAGTTATGATTGAGAGAGGAAGGTTGATCGATCTTAAGCCGCATCGAAACCCGTCCTTAATTTTAGAATATTAAAAAAAACTGAGAATAAGTATTGATTACATCGAAGGAATTAATAATCGGTCCCTGAAAGACAATTCAAGAACCCCGTAGGAGGTTAGTGCTGTCAGTGGACCTCATGCGGTGCACTGTAGGCATTACTTAAAAGTTCTTTGCAGCGTGCCTTCGGCCCATAGCTGCAACCACTTTCGTTCCATTTATTGTACCGCCTTTCATATTCTCTTTCTTAATCTTACTTACCAACCTCTCCTAACTCTTGATTCGTAGTGCAACTGCGAAGTTTTCCTCCTGTTACACGTTTCAAACCTTTTATACTGTCAATTTCCAGGCACTGAATGGCCTCATAGGTCCCAGTGCTTGGCCTTTGGCCTATATTCTATATTGAACTCAATTCAACAATTCAAGAAATAGTATCAAATCCTACTTTCAGAGATACAACGTCCAAGACCAAACAAAAAAGAAGAGAGAAAGGTTCAGAGAAATAGTATCTTTCATAGTGTTTTAATATAGCCTGTCGACAGAGAAGCGTCAACATATCCCCAAACAAAAGTGGAAGACATAATCGGCGAGAAAAGTCCCGGTGACTTCGGAAAATCAGTCCAAGCAATGAGCTGCCATCATTAGTTAAATTTGCTCTAAAATTTGACTTATGACAACCTTTAATTGAGGGGTAATCACCTTAGTTGAACCGGAAATTGGCTGAAATTGTCGAGGCGTTTAAGAACTAATGGCCACGTCGTCGTGTCAGCCTGGAGTTTTTGTGTGGATTCAGAGGGCAGGTAATTACATTCCGAGCTGCGTCCAAATCAGCGTGACTTCGGCCTTTTTTTGCGCAGTTGCTGCATCAGTGTCTAAATATTTGGCTATCTGGTCATTATGAGAAAAGAGCTCATTTACATATTGATGCGACAAACTTGCAATGACATGGCGGCAGTGTATATTTTACTTCATAACTCGGAAACTGTTTTGTATAGAAAGATATTTTATTTCATGTATTTTAACCCGGAGCTCAAGGAAAGTATTTTAATCCAAGATTTCAATATTAGAAGACTACCGTGACAGGCACACTTACATATTTTTGCATATAATATTCGCATATCACATGTTTGCATATAATATTCGCAAGTCCGCATGAGATACGTGCCTTGTGAAGTATCTTCCAGTAAAGAACAATTTAGAATCCTTACCAAAAGTCTTTTTTTATACCATAGCTACAAATTACAAGTATTGAAATAATTCCTTTGAAATATTTATGCTATAGTTAAAAAGCTTTGAAAGTCGTTAGACTATAATCATTCCTAATCCATCCCCTGGAGAACCTTTCATCCCTCTTAGATGATAAGTTTTCTGCATCTTTCATTCAAGTGGTTCCCCTGAGAGTGTCGTTGCACAATGTCAATAAATGATACGAAATTCAGCGGGAAATTACCGTTGGCGCGGAGGAAATCGTCGAACTGTTTAAGATTTCTCATTATTTCTCGGAATCGTAACGATAAACTTTCAAGATAAAATCAGGACATTATCAGATGTGACCTTTGTTTACCGTCCAATATAAGCAATTAGCGACATGCATGTTCAGAGCCTATATTCCTTTAAAGACCCGTATTTTTTCAGGTTAATAGTAGCCATAATGCACGCAATATACTTTTTGCTTGTTGCTACAATAAGTCTGAACTGACTGTGCAAATTATTGTCAGCGCGAGCCAGAAATGAACAGATTTCAACTGTAATGATACGGCAGACAAAATATTCGTTTTATACCTTTTTCAAAACGATATGTAAACTAGTTATGAAAAATACAGGAATTCCACCTTATTAAAGGCGCAAGTCAAATAAATTTTAAGGTGAAAAATTATAGGATTATGACATTTTACCCTTTTCCTTTTTTTAGGTATATGACTTCTTAAATTTCTTTTTTTTTCTTTTCCTTTTACTTGTCTATGATCAACTTATTTCACCTGTAATCGCATGAGACATTTTCCTAAATCGATCGTATTGATTTTAATCCTCAAGTTTCGTAACTTTGTTTGAAAAATGAGCTTCTTCCCCGTCACAGTGGGAATAGGATCCAGAAGTGGAGAACTTAGCGCTTTCGTGCCAATATCCATCAGCGTGAATTCTACAAGAATTAGATCAGGAAAAAGTCTAAAATGGAGGAAGAGCAGATGAGGATGTTTAGAGGAAGAGAAGGTGGTGGAAAGCGGACATTTCCAACCTCTTCTCCTGCAGGTCTTTTCCTGGGTAAATTATTAACTATGATATGGCTTGTTGTCCTATTCATCGTCTAGAGAGTTTCCATAATGAGATTCCATGATCGTATTAGACAAAACTGTTATTGTCTATCTCTCTCTCTCTCTTCTCTCTCTTCTCTTTCTCTCTCTCTCTCTCTCTATCTCTCTCTCTCTCTCTCTCTCTCTCTCTCTCTCTCTCTCTCTCTGATAGAGAGGATACTTTTTACTTAAGTTTTTCTAATTAGTCTTCAGACCTTCGCTCTTCCACCAAGGCATACAAAACTTTTATAAAGGGAAGCCTACACGACATCATTTTCACTTAATGGCTTCAAGAACTCGCAACCCTATCTCATGTTTACTTGCCAAACTTACAAAATCTTCTAAATAGGCGTACTATCTATTGAAATGAGTTTCCCCAGATAATTCTTTACTTCGTCACAACTTAGCATTCCCTTAACATGTGGAAAGTCTACACTGAGTGATTAGTTTCCAAGTTAGTTTCGTTTTTCTTGAACGGCTATTGGCGTTAGCTTGAAGAAATGTTACCCGTAATTTCTGATTCCTCTTCATTTCTGCAGGAAATATTTAGGTTATTTAAATAATGTATAAGTAAATGTGAGTCTTATTGTGGGCGTGTGCGTGCATTGGTTTAATGACTGTTTAATGCATAAATCGATGAAGATTCATAGTTATAGCTAAATAAATACTTTTCATGTAAATGATATGAGATCAGTTCTTATCTTTTTTCTGACATGGAACGATTCTCCGCCATTCTACTTTTGTTCGTGTTTTGGCCTGCCACCTCGAGTTCGACTCTCGGACATTCCATTGAAGGGTTAGAAATGTGTAATTCTGGTGAAAGAAGTTCGTTCTCGACATGGTTCGGAAGTCACGTAAAGCCGTTGTTACCGTTGCTGACTAACCACTGGTTCCATGCTAAGTAAAAACACAAACAAACAAACAACTTTTGTTCGTCTTTCTCCATGACTCGAAAGAAGTATAGGACGCTGAAGGATATCTTTCTCTCGCTCTGTTCTTTCTGAAGTTAACATACTGTGTATGAAGAAGAAAACGGGAATTCATTCGTTTTATAGATCTCTACTTGTATAAGGTCCTTTATCTTGCGTCCTTCTGAATGAAAGCGATGAGAAACTCTTATGACTGGTGAAAAGTATAAAAAGGGAATGTTGAATTGAGGTTATACGGAGACTAAACTAAATCCTTAATGAAGTTCCTGTTGTTAATACTGCGTCCCAGATCTCAAGAGATGCAATTAAGGCGTCCTTTTAGAACGAAGGGGATTTAGACTCGATTTTCCCGGTTCCTTGCCGGGGTAAAAAAGGAGCTAGATCGTAAAAGTAATCTAAAGAGAGAAGGCTCGTTCTTTTTTTTTAGTGTTTTTACGCTAAAATCATTCTGAGAATTTTATTTCGGGAAACTAAAGTGGCAGGACTGTTCAGTAATATGATATTAAATCGAATTTTTCTTTGCACACTTAGGTGAGAAAATGCATTCGAAAGTGATAGCGAACAGATTTTACCTTCTTATGTTAGCGAGGCGAAAACTTATTTGAAAGGGGCAGTGTTTACCATAGCTAGATAAAATGGCAAAATGAATTATTCTAGAGTGTCATTTATAGATTTTGTCTTGATAAACTTAAATAGCAAAAATGGAATTCTGTTTTCAAAGGCAGCTCAGCTTCCTTTGATTAGTGAGAGTTGAATGATTCAGGATATACAAAGAAAGGCAGCGAATAAAAAGTGTGTACATACACCCATACATACACATGTATAGGCATGTGTTCATATTTTAATTATTCCTGTATAATACGTTTTATCGTAAATTTCAGTCGAGCGCACATCGTCTGAGCTACATCAGAACTCCTCTTAGACTTCGCAAGAAATCCCAGTGATGCATTTTCCCTGCTTGAAATGCAAAGGAGTGCAATAGATTTATGTCTTGTAACCTGACAAAGGGCGATTCCAGGCTTCATGTAGGCGCAGGACTACTATTTCCTTTTCCCGCCCCGTCGACCGTCGTCGTTTCGGACAGAAGCCAACGTTTCCGAAATCCACTTTTTGCCCTCGAGAAGACTTTTAGTTATATTACGAAAAGATACAAGAGACAGAGAGAAAATGGAGAATACTGGGGTAAATTGCTCAAAGAAAGCTTCCTTCAATCCTCCTCAGAAGACAGTGAATAGAAATTGTCCCCAAATCAAGTTAGGTCACTTCTAAAAACATCTTAATGATGACTAAGACATTGTTTAAACTCTTCAAAATACGAGAATGTACGTAGGGAATTTTACTTTCAGAAAGTGTGTGAGGACTGGAATCAGACAAGGCGGGAGCTCTAACTAACTTTATTGAATGTTGTTGTTGTTTGAGATTAAGCTGGCCTTGTGCCAGCACGGGCTCTTGCTCATAGAGCAGCCTCGTAGGTCATATTGGTTGGGAATGTGAGATGTTTAGGATATGAAAGTTTATTGAACAGAGACGGCTGTATATGAGGCAGGAGTGCGGACGGAAACATAGTGGCCGTCACGCACGCACATACAAAAAGGGACAGAGCCCCGGCTGCGATTGTGTTTGGTCGTAGCTGAAGATATACACCTATCTTCGTGCAGAGAGTAACATTTTTACATGATATTTATATCGGCGGATTGGCAGTGAAATGCTTTACATTTTAATACATGGTATAAAAAGTATGTACAGAGGAAGGACGAACATTTGGCGAAATGGCGTCCTTACAAGTGACATGACATAAACAAAAAATCTAATTAAACGGCTGGACTACAGAGCTCAAAATTTCCACGCAATATAATTTGTTATATGCTGTTTATAAAAAAATCTAGCCAGTAAGTTAACGACGGTAACCAATGATGGGGATTCAAAGGAAATCTAGACTCATGAATTCAGGTACTCGAAATGTGGGTCAATTTCAATTCCCCCGACCGTGGTGTACCTACAATGTCATACGAAAGGAATTAAAGAATTATTTTGCCTTATGCTAGAAGTTGTATCACCCAGTAGTGCATCGTGGTTTTATTCAGTAAACAGACTTTGCCTGCTACTAACTATTCTTTCAATCAGTATATTCTTAGCGGAACTTTGTAATATTAATAGAATCAATAATATTAATAAAAGCAATACTCATAGTATGATGTACATATATTTCAAAGCGCCTCAGTGGTGTAGTCGCTATGGTGTTGGCCTGCCACCTCGGTGGCCGCAAATTCGATTTTCTGGCATTCCATTGAGAAGTGAGAGATGTGTATTTCTGGTGATCGAAGTTCACTCTCGACGTGGTTCGAAAGTCACGTAAAGCCGTTGGTCCCGTTGCTGAATAATCACTGGTTCCATGCAACGTAAAAACACCAAACAAACAAACAAGCGTATATTTCAAGATAAATCTGTACTGGAAGCTTTCGGGAAACTGTTCCATTCCTCTTTTGAAAAAGGGGAACTGAACAGTTCCCGGAAACCTTTCTGTACAGATTGAACTTTAGAGATATTGTACATATACGTAAATGTGAATTAGTTTTTCCAATAATATTAATAATAATAATAGTTTAGTCTCAACTTTATTTTTCTGGAAACAACGAGAACCTTACAGTAGCAAATGCGGTAGAATCGTCTTCTTTATTGAATCATTACCGGAAACTGCATATTATGCCCCTGAGAATATTTCCTGTCTCACGCTCCCGTAATGGAACTCTTTGTACTAGCCAGTCCTATTACGGCTGGAATAAATAAAGTGTGATATGAGATGCCTTCATCTTGCTTCTTTAGCTATTTATCAACGCGAATGTTATCGTTTTGTTTTGTTTCGTAAATGCCTTCTCGTATGACTACCTAATGTTTATATTATGAGAGAAATAAAGATTCTTAATGGTTTGTATTAAAACTAAAGCTGAAAATGCATTATCTTATACTCTGGCCTCTTCTTGTAAACTTGTTCATTATTGAGGTCATAGTGAAGAATCGTAATTGTTATTACAACTTCCTAAGCTGGGCTTTTACGTTTGTATGAATGGGAGACGTTCATTAAACAAATTTTGTTACTACTAAAAATTGGAAGATCAGTTAAACAAAGGAAACAGAAGGTTCGAAAGTAAATATAATTACATTTGTTTTTATCTGCAGTCTTTGTCATTTCTTCAGTTACAGCCTCGTTCCAATATAAGCCATCATTTGTGAAGGCAAAGGAATACAAATTATAGAAGGCTGTTGGAAGCGACTTCTTATTTCATGATTTTTATTCCCAAGGAGTTTAACGCATTTTTTAAAAGATGGAATCTCATTCGTTTCATTCCTTTTGAGTCGAAACAAAGGTTCTTCGTACAATTTGAGCACCAGAGGAACTGGCTTTCCTTTTCCCATTTCAGTTTTCACATCAAATAAAACGAAAAGAAAAATCTCTATCAGCAGTAACGACATCGAAAATTTAACGCAGATGGCGTTGATTTGTCACACAAGGACTGAAAAATTAATCAAGGATCTTTCATGTATGTGCTACTTTCCTATTCCAGTGTCCTTGTTTTCTTTGTTGTTAAAAAAAAAGGTGCCGATTTACCCGTTGTGACGCTTATATTTTGCTAAACGATTCTCTTGGAATATATTGCAAAATAAAAATATCGAAGCAAAGGCACATCAGTTGAGGAAGGTTTATAATTTTCGATATCTGAAGTTGGCAAAGTTAACTCGGTTACTTCTATGATTGTTTTTATTCTAGGTACTTACTGTATTTACTCTGATTGATGTAGCCCAGTAGTCTCATGTTCTTAAGGGCTCAGAACAGCAGCTTGTTTATCTATGTGTGAGGATTTTGTTATAATCACTCATTTTGAAATATGCAGCAAGTAGCTTGAGTTCGCTTGCCTTTTTACCTGACATGAAACCAGTCCTTTATGTTTTGAGCAAGGTCTATAGAATCGACCTTGGTTTTGAGAATTCTGGTAGGCATCCTGTGTCTATCCTGCCTGGTCATTATTTTTTCTTTAGACCGAGGTGTCCAGTCCTCGCAATTTTGTCTTTCATTCAATAGCCTATTTACACATTGTTGGTCGTTAGGTTCTTGTAAGTTTTATTACTGCTATAAGCTTTTCATTTTTGCGTGTTAACGGGTTCGAAAGCCTCTTGTGTACATTTCATTTGGGGCACAAAGGATTAACATTGCAATGGGTAACTTCTTGGCTTCATGTCCTGATTTGGTAATTTAAATGAGCCTTCAGTAGACTGTGACGTAAATTAACATAGGTTTCACTCTTGCTGGAAGGGCTTAAATATACATTAAGAGAAAAAAAACACCTTTCACTTTACTAAAGTTGTTTTATTCACCCCAGTTTCAGTCTTTGTAAGCGTCCGTATAGGTCGAGCTTTCAATATTCAGTTTTACATGTGTCAAGGGACTTGTTGTACTGGCTTTAAATGTACGTAGTCTCGAAGGCCACAGTTGTCAAACAGTGTCATAAATAAATTAACCAAAATATGTGCCCATTTAGGGAATTCAGTCGTCCATGGACTTAAGCAGTTTTAATTCACTCTCCAGCTTAATTTACTTTATTCATAACGCACCAAAATCATTGGGCCTAGCGTGTATTTCATATTCATAAGGTAATTGCTAGATATTCTAAACTCTGGGACGAGTTGATTTTTTGAGAGTTATTAGGGCTTTACAAATGAGAAAGCTGGATGATAGTTTAATTATTCAGTATACGCGCTGTGAATTAAATACTTAAATGTTTCATATGAAGGCTAACAGCTAAAGGTAAAAGTTGGTTTCCTTCTCAAATTAAAAAGGATCAGGTGGTTTGGTGTTTACGTTAGATATACAAATTCTCGCCAAAAATGTGAACCGTGTATTTTTCAGGATGCATATCCCTTGCTCACGCATTTTTTAGAAATATCTTGTTGCAAACCTCTCGTTATATGATTTCTCTCCATATATGTAAACCATATATAAAAATATTTTTTCAGAATGCTTTTCTTATATGTTACGTTTTTCTGACATTCGTGTAAGCCCCTTATACTAATACCATATTTTAATTGCTCCCCCTAGTGCATGTACCAAATATTATCAAGATTGTGTATCCTTATGTTTTGTGAGAAATAGACCATTATTATTAATGTTAAAACGCTCCCCTTTCAACATTGGCTGCCCAAATTTGAATAAGGTGTAGGCCTAAGGAGTCATAGTGTGAAACAGGACAAAAAATATTGAACAATGTACAAACCCCAAGATGTTTAAATTAAAATATACTGTTCTTCTCCATAACCAGTATCAAAAACAAAATGCGTTATGAAGAACAAGAACGGACATGGCAGATGGCAGTGATGCTTTCTGACGTGACGTTACTTTAAACTGTTGGGTTGCATCCTAACATAGCTTAATCGAGGGTACCAGATGGTACATGCCCCAGGGGTGTAGGGATTAGATTCCAACTTGAGCTGAGGCTTCATAATAAATCATAATAGTGACACAAAGATGTGCATCCTGACCCATCCTTGTAATAGACGACATAGCTTGCAAGGAGGCCATCAGCACTTCTTATGCAAGACAGCCTTTGCTGGAATGAATGTATATGGTGATGGACACTTGTAAGATTCAGAGACTCTCCAAGAAGGTTGTGAAGTTTTTTTTCTGTAGTTTCTATTACGAAACAGAAAAATAAAGATTGCCCAAGACCATAAGCATAAAGCCATTTTTGTTTCATTATTTTTGTTAAATGCATAACTTACTATGCTCCCATATCCTCTAAGGAAATATGCCAAAACGATAATTGATTACAATACATGTTGTCTTAATTCATAAAGAGCAAAACTAAAAGAATGATATCCTTGGGTTCCCTATAGTATATTCATATCAAGCGTGCATCTGATGTCTAGACCTGTCCCTTACGACGCTCCTGATTGGCTGTTGATAAGCTAATCACAGGGCGGGAAACTCTCAATCTCTCTCGAGAGTTCACATGGGTATGATGTAAGTTCCACCTCTCCTGAGGGATACGTCTTTCAAAAGTATCCCTCGGGAGAGGTGGAACATACATCCTGCCTGAGTGAACTCTCGAGAGAGACTGACAGTTTTCAGCCCTGTGATTGGCTTGTCAACAGCCAATCAGGAGCGTCGTAATGGTCGGGCCTAGACATCAGATGCACGGTTGATGTGAATCTACTATAGCTGACCAAACGGTAAACCCAACATATGATTTTATCTCTTGCCAAATGGGAAGGATTTGTAATAATGATAAAAGTTTGCAGCTTCCAATGAACACCATCAACAACAGAATTTGATGCAGATTAGTTTTGTCCTTGAGATGGTTTGATCTCAAATGCTTATGTAATAATTTACCGACATTTCCACAGGTTTTATAATCATTTGCTCCAGCAGCTTTCAATGCAAGAGTAGATATGGTTATGTTTCTTCTTTTGAACCGATCTTTTCCTCGACTCCATTTATACGTAATTTCTGAAATTTTGCATTATTAGCATTAAAATAACTGCAAAATTATCCCTTTACTTTTGTAATTTTTTTTTTTAACTCAGGACGATATTTATTTCCCATTTTCACTCTTCATTTTACAGAGCGCTTCAAATTTGTTAAAATACGGGTGTTCTAATTTATCACAACGAGTGTCCAGAGAATAACCGCAGCGAGACTATTCAATATGATTCTTCATCCGCTTTTATTTCCGCGAATCATCATATGCAGTTCCCGCTTCCCATAGTTTATCAATATATGTCAAGTTCATAATTCATCCAAAACTCTCAATAACAAACCTACACGGGAAGACTAAGCGGAGAGAGAGAGAGAGAGACCGAGAGAGAGCGGAGGAGAGAGAGAGAGAGAATCATGGGCGCTGTAAACATTGGTCATCTCTTACTATTGAAATAAATTTGCAAACAAAATTAAAGATTCACA
>NC_087207.1:8034035-8051535 GCF_015104395.2 Macrobrachium nipponense
AAAGGATTCAGAGAAGGAGGGGGGAAATAGTGGAGTGCCAACAAAAGGCACAGAGGTTCCTTGAGAGAAGCCCCAGGAGAATTGAAAGGATTCAGTGGCATATTCTAGTTCTAAGACAAACGACAGGGTTTCTGTTTGCAAGGGCGGCGGGCAAGGCCCGCCGCCGCCAGCCAGCCCGATACGGGCGGGTGGGCCACAAGGTCTGCCCAGCAGGCCTGGTGCGTCGGCCACAAGGTCTGCCCAGCAGGTGCCTGGGTGCAGGCAGGCAGGCGGCCACCAAGGTCTGCCCAGCAGGCCTGGTGCAGGCAGGCGGCGGGCCACAAGTCTGCCCAGCAGGCCTGGTGCAGGCAGGCAGGTGGGCCACAAGGTGGCCAAGGTCTGCCCAGCAGCCCTGGTGAGGCATGGCAGGCGGGCCACAAGGTTGCCAGGCAGGCAGGCCTGGTCAGGCAGGCGGGCGGGCCACAAGGTCTGCCCAGCAGGCCTGGTGCAGGCAGGCGGGCGGGCCACAAGGTCTGCCAAGCAGGCCTGGTGCAGGCAGGCAGGCGGGCCACAAGGTCTGCCAAGCAGGCCTGGTGCAGGCAGGCGGGCAGGCCACAAGGTCTGCCAAGCAGGCCTGGTGCAAGGCAGGTGTTCAGGCACAAGGTCTGCCAAGCAGGCCTGGTGCCAGGAAAGGCAGGCGGGCCACAAGGTCTGCCCAGCAGGCCGGGGTGGTGGCAGGCAGGCGGGCGGGCCACAAGGTCTGCCCAGCAGGCCTGGTGGCAGGCAGGCGGGCGCGGGCCACAAGGTCTGCCGTGGCAGGCCTGGTGCAGGCAGGCGGGCAGGCCGCAAGGTCTGCCCAGCAGGCCTGGTGCAGGCAGGCGGGCAGGCCGCAAGGTCTGCCCAGCAGGCCTGGTGCAGGCAGGCGGGGCGGGCCACAAGGTCTGCCCAGCAGGCCTGGTGCAGGCAGGCGGGCTGGGCCACAAGGTCTGCCCAGCAGCCTGGTGCAGGCAGGCGGACGGCCACAAGGTCTGCCCAGCAGGCCTGGTGCAGGCAGGCGGGCGGGCCAACAAGGTCTGCCCAGCAGGCCTGGTGCAGGCAGGGGGGCGGGCCGGGCCAACAAGGTCTGCCCATCAGGGCTGGTGCAGGCAGGCGGCGGGCCACAATGTCCGCCCAGGCAGCCTGGGGTGCAGGCGTCGGGCGGGCCAAAAGGTCTGCCCAGCAGGCCTGGTGCAGGCCAGGCGGGCGGGCCACAAGGTTCGCCCAGCAGGCCTGGTGCATGGCAGGGCGGGCGGCCACAATGTCTGCCAGCAGGCCTGGTTGCAGGCAGGCGGGCGGGCCAAAACGGTCTGCCCAGCAGGCCTGGTGCAGGCAGGTGGGCGGCAGGCCACAGGTCTGCCAGCAGGCCTGGTGCAGGCAGGCAGGTAGGCCACAAGGTCGGCCAAGCAGGCCTGGTGCAGGGCAGGCGGGCAGGCCACAAGGTCTGCCCCCAGCAAGGCCTGGTGCAGGCAGGCGGGGCAGGCCACAAGGTCGGCCAAGCAGGCCTGGTTGCAGGCAGGCGGGCAGGCCACAAGGGTTCTGCAGCAGGGCCTGGTGCAGGCAGGGGGCGGGCAGGGCGAAAACAAGGTCTGCCCAGCAGGCCTGGTGCAGGCAGGCGGGCAGGCAGGCCACAAGGTCTGCCCAGCAGGCCTGGTGCAGGCAGGCGGGCAGGCCACAAGGTCTGCCCAGCAGGCCTGGTGCAGGCAGGCGGGCAGGCCGCAAGGTCTGCCCAGCAGGCCTGGTGCAGGCAGGCGGGAGGCCACAAGGTCTGCCCAGCAGGCCTGGTGCAGGCAGGCGGCAGGCCACAAGGTCTGCCCAGGCAGGCTGGTGCAGGCAGGCGGGCAGGCCACAATGGTTCTGCCAAGCAGGCCTGGTGCAGGCAGGCGGGCAGGCCACAAGGTCTGCCAAGTTGGCCTGGTGCAGGCAGGCGGCATGGCCAACAAGGTCTGCCAAGGCCTTGGCCTGGTGGCAGGCAGGCGGGCGGCGGGAGGCACAAGGTCGCCCAAAGCAGGCCTGGTGCAGGCAGGCGGGCAGGCCACAAGGTCTGGCCAAGCAGTGGCCTGGTGCAGGCAGGCAGGGCAGGCCACAAGGTCTGCCCAGCAGGCCTGGTGCAGGCAGGCGGGCAGGCCACAAGGTCTGCCCAGCAGGCCTGGTGCAGGCAGGCGGGCAGGCCGCAAGGTCTGCCCAGCAGGCCTGGTGCAGGCAGGCGGGTCAGGTCGACCAAGGTAACTATTCTGCTCCCAAGCAAGCCTGGTGCAGGCAGGCAGGGCAGGCCACAAGGTCTGCAAGCAAGCCTGGTGCAGGCAGGCGGGTGCAGGCAGGCAAGGTCTGCCAGCAGGCCTGGTGCAGGCAGGCGTGCAGGCCACAAGGTCTGGCCCAAAGCAGGCCTGGTGCAGGCAGGCGGGCAGGCCACAGGTCTGCCAACAGCCTGGTGCAGGCCAAGGGGGAGGCCACCAAAAGGTCGCCCAAACAGGCCTGGTGCAGGCAGGTGGGCGGGCCAGGCCAGGTCGCCAAGCGGCCTGGTGCTGGCAGGCAGGCGCGGGCCAACAAGGTCGGCCAAAAAGGCCTGGCAGGAGGCAGGCGGGCAGGCCACAAGGTCTGCCAAGCAGGCCTGGTGCAGGCAGGCGGCAGGCCACAAGGTCTGCCCATCAGGCCTGGGTGCAGGCAGGCGGGTTAGGCCACAAGGTCTGCCAGCAGGCCTGGTGCAGGCCAGGCGGGCAGGCCACAAGGTCTGCCCAGCATGCCTGGTGCAGGCAGGCGGGCAGGCCACAAGGTCGGCCAAACAGGCCTGTTGCAGGCAGGCGGGGCAGGCCACGGTCGGCCAAGCAGGCCTGGTGCAGGCAGGCGGGCAGGCCACAAGGTCTGACGGGCAGCAGGCTGTAAGCAGGCAGGCGGGTCAGGCCAGGAAGGCTGACAGCAGGCCTGGTGCAGGCAGGCGGGCAGCCACAAAGGTCTGCCAGCGGTGGTGGCAGGCAGGCGGGCAGGCACAAGGTCGGCCAAACAGGCCCTGGTGAGGCAGGGCAGGGCAGGCACAAGGTCTGCCCCAGCAGGCCTGGTGCAGGCAGGCGGGGGGCCCCCCCAGGCCCCCCCCACAAGGTCTGCCCGCAGGCCGGGTGCAGGCAAGGCGGGGCAGGCCAAAAGGTCTGCCCACAGGCCTTGGTGCAGGCAGGCGGGCAGGCCACAAGGTCTGCCCAAGCAGCTGGTGCAGGGCAGGCGGGCAGGCCACAAAGGTCTGCCAAGCAGGCCTGGTGCAGGCAGGCGGGCAGGCCACAAGGTTGCCAAGGCGGGCCGGTGGCAGGCGGCGGGCGGGCCCAGTCTGCCCAGTCAGGCCTTGAGGCGGCAGGCAGGCCACAAGGTCAGCCACAGGCCTGGTGCCCCCAGGCAGGCCTTGTAAAGGGGGCCACAAGGTCGGCCAAACAGGTGGGCCGGTGCCAGGCAGTCGGGCAGGCCACAAGGTCGACCAAGCATTGCCTGGTGCAGGCAGGCGGGCAGGCCACAAGGGTCGCCAAACAGGCCTGGTGCAGGCAGGCGGGCAGGCCACAAGGTCTGACAGCAGGCCTTGGTGCAGGCAGGTGGGCAGGCCAAAAAGGTCTGCCCAGCAGGCCTGGTGCGGCAGGCGGGCGGGGCAGGCCACAAGGTCGGCCAAGCAGGCCTGGTGCAGGCAGGCGGCAGGCCACAAGGTCGGCCAAGCAGGCCTGGTGGCAGGCAGGCGGGCAGGCCACAAGGTCGGCCAAACAGGCCCTGGTGCAGGCAGGCGGGCATGGCCCACAAGGTCTGCCAAGGAGCTGGCCATGGTGCATCAGGCTGGCAGGTCCACAATGGTCTGCCCAGCAGGCCTGGTGCAAGGCAGGGACGGGCCAGGAAGCCACAAGGTCTGCCCAGCAGGGCCTGGTGGTGCAGGCAGGCGGGAAGGCCAAAACAAGGTCTGCCAAAAGCAGGCCTTTTGGTTGCAGGCAGGCGGGCAGGGCCACAAGGTTCCCCGGCCAAAAACAGGCCTGGTGCAGGCATGGCGGGCAGGCCCAAAGGTTCCTGCCCAGCAGGCCCTGGGTGCAGGCAGGCGGGCAGGCCACAATGGTCTGCCCAGCAGGCCTGGGTGCCGGCAGGCAGGGGGTCAGGCCACAAGGTTCAGCCCAGCAGGCCTGGTGCCAGGCAGGCAGGGCAGGCCACCAAGGGCTGCCTCAGCCCCAGGCCTTGGTGCAGGCAGGCGGGCAGGCCACAAGGTCTGCCCATAGGCCTGGCTGGTAGAGGCAGGTCGGGCAGGGCCCACCCCCCCAAGGTTCGGCCAAGGCAGGCCTGGTGGCAGGCAGGCGGGCAGGCCACAAGGTTCCTGCCCAGCAGGCCTGGTGCAGGCATGGCCGGCAAGCCACAAGGTTCTGCCCAGCACAGGCCTTGGTGCAGGCAGGCGGGCAGGCCACAAGGTCGGCCAAACAGGCCCTGGTGCAGGCAGGCGGGCAGGCCACAAGGTCCGGCCGAAAGCAGGCCTGGTGCAGGCAGGCGGGCAGGCCACAAGGTCTGGCCAAACAGGCCGCTGGTGCAGGCATGGGCGGGCATGGCCAAACAAGGTCTGGCCCCAGCAGGCCTGGTGCAGGCAAGGTGGGCAGGACCGCCAAAAGGTTCTGCCCAGCAGACTGGTGCAGGCAGGCGGGCAGGCCACAAGGGTCTGCCCAGCAGGCCTGGTGCAGGCAGGCGGGCAGGCCACAAGGTCGGCCCCAGCAGGCCTGGTGCAGGCAGGCGGCAGGAAACAAGGTCTGCCCAGCAGGCCTGGTGCAGGCACGCGGGCTGGCCACAAGGTCGGCCCACAGGCTGGTGCAGGTAGGCGGGCAGGCCACAAGGTCTGCCAAGCGGCCTGGTGCAGGCAGGCGGGCAGGCCACAAGGTCGGCCAGCAGGCCTGGTGCAGGCAGGCGGGCAGGCCGCAAGGTCTGCCCAGCAGGCCTGGTGCAGGCAGGCGGGCAGGCCACAAGGTCCTGCCAAGCAGGCCTGGTGCAGGCAGGCGGGTCAGGCCACAAGGTTGCCCCAAGCAGGCCTTGGTGCAGGCAGGGCGGCAGGCCACAATGTCGGCCAAACAGGCCTGGTGCAGGCAGCGGGCAGGCCACAAGGTCGGCACTAGGCCTGGTGCAGGCAGGCGGGCAGGCCACAGGTCTGCCCAGAAGGCCTGGTGCAGGCAGAGGCGGGCAGGCCACAAGGTCTGCCCAGCAGGCCTGTGAAGGCAGGCGGGCAGGCCACCAGTCCCTGCCCAGCAGGCCTGGTGCGGCAGGCGGGCAGGGCCACAAGTCTGCCCAGCAAGGCCCTGGTGCAGGCAGCGGGCAGGCCACAAGGTTTGCCAAGCAGGCCTGGTGCAGGCAGGTGGGGGGCCCACAGAGGTCTGCCAAGCAGGCCTGGTGCAGGCAGGTAGGCAGGCCACAAGGTCGGCCAAACAGGCCCTGGTGACGGCAGGCGGGCAGGCACAAGGTCTGCCCAGCAGGCCTGGGGCGCAGGAAAAGGCGGGCAGGCCAAAGGTCTGCCCAGCAGGCCTGGTGCAGGCAGGCTGGCAGCCACAAGGTTTTGCCAAGCAGGCCTGGTGCAGGCAGGTGGGGGGGCCGGGCACTGGTTTGCCCAAGCAGGCCTGTGCAGGCAGGAGGGCAGGCCACAAGGTCGGCCAAACAGCCCTGGTGCCGGCAGGGCGCAGCCACAAGGTCCTGCCCAGCAGGCCTGGTGCCGCAGACGGGCGGGGTCCAAAAGGGTCTGCCAAGCAGGCCTGGTACAGGCAGCGGGCAGGCCCACAAGGTCGGCCAAACCATGCCCTGGTGCCGGCAGGCGGGCAGGCCACAAGGTCTGCCCAGCAGGCCTGGTGCCGGCAGAGGGCGGGCCGCCAAAAGGTCTACCAAGCAGGCCTGGTGTAGCAGGCGGGCAGGCCACAAGGTCTGCCAGCAGGCATGGTGCAGGCAGGTGGGGGGGCCACAAGGTCTGCCCAGCAGGCCTGGTGCCGGCAGGCAGGCTGGCCATAAGGTCTGCCCAGCAGGCCTGGTGTAGGCAGGCGGGCAGGCCTCAAGGTCTGCCCAGCAGGGCCTGGTGCCGTCAGACGGGCGGGCCAAAAGGTCTGCCAAGGCAGGCCTGGTGCGGCAGGCGGGCAGGCCACAAGGTCTGCCAAGCAGGCCTGGTGCATCAGGCGGTGGGCAGGCCACAAGGTCTGCCAAGCAGGCCTGGTGCAGGCAGGCGAGCGGCCAAAGGTCTGCCCAGCAGGCCTGGTGCAGGCAGGCGGGCCAGGCCATCAAGGTCTGCCCAGCAGGCCCTGGTGCAGGCAGGCGGGCAGGCCACCAAGGTCTGCCCAGAGGCCTGGTGCCGGCAGGGCGGGCAGGCCACAAGGTCTGCCCAGCAGGCCCTGGTGCAGGCAGGCGGGCAGGCCGCAAGGTCTGCCCAGCAGGCCTGGTGCAGGCAGGCGGGCAGGCCTCAAGGTCTGCCCAGCAGGCCTGGTGCAGGCAGGCGGGCAGGCCACAAGGTCTGCCCAGCAGCCTGGTGCAGCAGGCGGCGGGCCACAAGGTCTGCCCAGCAGCCTGGTGCAGGCAGGCGGGCAGGGCCACAAGTCTGCCCGGCAGGCCTGGTGCAGGCATGGCGGGCAGGCCACAAGGTCCTGCCCAGTCAGCGGGCAGGCCACAAAGGTTTGCCCAGCAGGCGGGCAGGGGCCACAAGGTCTGCCCAGCAGGCCTGGGTGGGCGGGCAGGCGGGCAGGCCACAAGGTCTGCCCAGCAGGCCTGGTGCAGGCAGGCGGGCAGGCCACAAGGTCTGCCCAGCAGGGGGGCAGGCCACAAGGTCTGCCAAGCAGGCCTGGTGCGGGCAGGCGGGCGGGTGCCAAGCAGGCCCGGTGCGGGCAGGCGGGGCCACAAGGTCTGCCAAGCAGGGCCGGTGCGGGCAGGCGGTCGGGCCACAATGTCTGCCAAGTAGGCCCAATGCGGGCAGGCGGGCAGGCCACAAGATCTGCCAAGCAGGCCGGTGCGGGCAAGTGGGCAGGCCACAAGATCGCTAACAGGCCCGATGCGGGCAGGCAGGCAGGCCACAAGGTCTGCCAAGCAGGCCCGGTGCGGGCAGGCGGGCGGCCACAAGGTTGCCAAGGCAGGCCCGGTGCGGGCAGGCGGGCGGGCCACAAGGTCTCCAAGTAGGCCCGATGCGGGCAGGCGGGCAGGCCAAAAGATGTGTCAAGCAGGCCCGGTGCGAGCAAGCGGGCAGGCCACAAGGTCTGCCAAGCAGGCCCGATGCGGCAGGCGGGCGGGCCGCCACAAGGTCTGCAAAACAGGCCCGGTGTGGCAGGCGGTCAGGCCAAAAGATCTGCCAAGCAGGCCCGGTGCGAGCAAGCGGGCAGGCCACAAGGTCTGCCAAGCAGGCCCGATGCGGGAAGGCGGGCGGGCCACAAGGTCTGCAAAGCAGGCCCGGTGTGGGCAGGCGGTCGGGCCACAAGGTCTGCCAAGCAGGCCCGATGCGGGGCAGGCAGGCAGGCCACAAGATCTGCCAAGCAGACCCGGTGCGGGCAGCGGGCAGGCACAAGATCTGCCAAGCAGGCCAGATGCGGGCAGGCAGGCAGGCCACAAGGTCTGCCAAGCAGGCCCGGTGCGGGCAGGCTGGCGGGCCATAAGGTCTACCAAGCAGGCCCGGTGCGGGCAGGCGGGCGGGCCACAGGTCTGCCAAGCAGGCCGATACGGGCAGGCGGGCAGGCCACAAGATCTGCCAAGCAGGCCCGGTGCGAGCAAGCGGGCAGGCCACAAGGTCTGCCAAGCAGGCCCGATGCGGGCAGGCGGGCGGGCCACACAAAGGTCTGCAAAGCAGGCCTGGTGCGGGCAGGCGGGCGGGCTGCAAGGTCTGCCAAGCAGGCCTGGTGCGGGCAGGCGGGCGGGCTGCAAGGTCTGCCAAGCAGGTCCGGTGCGTGCAGGTGGGAGGGCCACAAGGTCTGCCCAGCAGGCCGGTGCAGGACAGGCAGGCGATCCACAAGTCTGCCAAGCAGGCCTGGTGCGGGCCAGCCGCCGTGACACAAGTCTGCCAAGCAGGCCCGGTGCGGCCAGGTGGGCGGGCCACAAGTCTGCCAAGCAGGCCGGTGCGGGCCAGGCGGGCGGGCAACAAGGTCTGCCAAGCAGGCCCAGTGCGGGCAGGTGGGCGGGCCCACAAGGTCTGCCAGTAGGGCCGGGTGCGGGCAGGTGGGCGGGCCACAGGGTCCTGCCAAGCAGGCCGGTGCGGTCAGGTGGGCGGGCCACAAGGTCTGCCCAGCAGACCGGTGCAATCAGGTGCGGGCGTTTGGCACTAAGTCTGCCAAGCAGGCTGGTGCGGGCAGGCGGGGCGTACGTTGCCACAATGTCTGCCAAGCAGGCCTGGTGCGGGCAGGCGGGTGTACCACAAGTCTGCCAAGCAGGCCTGGTGCGGGCAGGCGGGTGTGCCACAAGTCTGCCAAGCAGGCCTGGTGTGGGCAGGCGGGCGGCCGGGACAAGGTCTGCCATGCAGGCCCGGTGCGAAAGGGCGGGGGGGCCACAAGGTCTACCCAGTAGGCCCGGTGCAGGCAGGCGGGCGTGCCACAAGGTCTGCCAAGCAGGCCTGGTGCAGGCAGGCGGGTGGGCACAAGGTCTGTCCAGCAGGCCTGGTGCAGGCAGGCGGTCAGGCCACAAGGTTCTGCCCAGCAGGGCCTGGTGCGGCAGGCGGGGGCGGGCCACAAGGTCTGCCAAGCAGGCCCGGTGCGGAGGCAGGCGGGTGGGCACAAGGTCTGCCCAGCAGGCCTGTGCAGGCAGGCGGGGGGGCCGGGGGGGGACCACAAGGTCTGCCAAGCAGGCCCGGTGCAGGCAGGCGGGCGGGCCACAAGGTCTGCCAAGCAGGCCTGGTGCGGGCAGGCGGGCGGGCCACAAGGTCTGCCAAGCAGGCCCGGTGCAGGCAGGCGGGCGGGCCACAAGGTCTGCCCAGCAGGCCCGGTGGCAGGCGGGCCACAAGGTCTGCCAAGCAGGCCTGGTGCAGGCAGGCGGGCGGGCCACAAGGTCTGCCAAGCAGGCCCGGTGAGGCAGGCGGGTGCGGGTGCCAGCAGGCCTGGGTGTGGGCAGGCGGGTGGCCATAAGTCTGCCAAGCAGGCCAGGTGCAGGCAGGCGGGCGTGTGCCAAGCAGGCCCGGTGCAGGCAGGCGGGCGGGGGCCACAAGGTCTGCCAAGCAGGCTTGGTGCAGGAAGGCAGGCGGGCGGGCCGCAAGGTCTGCCAAGCAGGGCCGGGTGCGGGCAGGCGGGCGGGCCACAAGGTCGGTGCCAAGCAGGCCTGTGCGGGCAGGAGGGCGGGCCACAAAGTCTGCCAAGCACCCGGTGCGGTCAGGCGGACAGGCCACAATATCTGCCAAGCAGGCCCTGGTGCAGGCAGGCGGGGCGGGCCACAATTTCTGCCAAGCAGGCCCGGTGCAGGCAGGCGGGTGGGCCACAAGGTCTGCCAAGCAGGCCTGGTGCAGGCAGGCGGGTGGGCCACAAGGTCTGCCCAGCAGGCCTGGTGCAGGCAGGCGGGCGGGCCACAAGGTCTGCCAAGCAGGCCCTGTGCAGGCAGGCGGGCGGGCCACAAGGTCTGCCAAGCAGGCCTGGTGCGGGCAGGCGGGCGGGCCATCAAGGTCTGCCAAGCAACCCCGGTGCAGGCAGGCGGGGGCGGGCCACAAAGTCTGCCCAGCAGGCCTGGTGCAGGCGGGCCAAAAGGTCTGCCAAGCAGGCCTGGTGCAGGCAGGCGGGTGGGCCACAAGGTCTGCCGAGCAGGCTGGTGCAGGCAGGCTGGGCGGGCCGGGCCACAAGGTCTGCCAAGGAGGCCCGGTGCAGGCACGCGGGCGGGCACAAGGTCTGCCAAGCAGGCCTGGTGCAGGCAGGCGGGCGGACCACAAGGTCTGCCAAGCAGGCCTGGTGCGGGCAGGCGGGCGGGCCACAAGGTCTGCCCAGCAGGCCCGGTGCAGGCAGGCGGGCGGGCCACAAGGTCTGCCAAGCAGGCCGGTGCAGGCAGGCGGGCGGGCCACAAGGTCTGCCCAGCAGGCCAGGTGCAGGCAGGCGGGCAGGCCACAAGGTCTGCCAAGCAGGCCTGGTGCAGGCAGGCGGGCAGGCCACAAGGTCTGCCAAGCAGGCCTGGTGCAGGCAGGCGGGCAGGCCACAAGGTCTGCCAAGCAGGCCTGGTGCAGGCAGGCGGGCAGGCCTCGTGCAGGCAGGCGGGCGGGCCAAAAGGTCTGCCAAGCAGGCCTGGTGCAGGCAGGCGGGCAGGCCACAAGGTCTGCCAAGCAGGCCTGGTGCGGCAGGCAGGCAGGCAGGCCACAAGGTCTGCCCAGCAGGCCTGGTGCAGGCAGGCGGGCAGGCCACAAGGTCTGCCCAGCAGGCCTGGTGCAGGCAGGCGGGCAGGCCACAAGGTCTGCCCAGCAGGCCTGGTGCAGGCAGGCGGGCAGGCCACAAGGTCTGCCAAGCAGGCCTGGTGCAGGCAGGCGGGCAGGCCACAAGGTCTGCCCAGCAGGCCTGGTGCAGGCAGGCGGGCAGGCCACAAGGTCTGCCCAGCAGGCCTGGTGCAGGCAGGCGGGCAGGCCACAAGGTCTGCCCAGCAGGCCTGGTGCAGGCAGGCGGGCAGGCCACAAGGTCTGCCCAGCAGGCCTGGTGCAGGTAGGCGGGCAGGCCGCAAGGTCTGCCCAGCAGGCCCTTTGCAGGCAGGCGGGCAGGCCACAAGGTCTGCCAAGCAGGCCCGGTGCAGGCAGGCGGGCAGGCCACAAGGTCTGCCAAGCAGGCCTGGTGCAGGCAGGCGGGCGGGCCACAAGGTCTGCCAAGCAGGCCCGGTGCAGGCAGGCCGGGGGGTGGGCCCACAAAAGGTCTGCCAAGGCACCTGGGTGGGAAGGCCAGGCGGGTGGGCCCCAAGGCTGCCCCAGCAGGCCTGGTGCCAAGCGGGCGGGGGGGCCACAAGGTCCGCCAAGTAGGCCCGGTGCAGGCAGGCGGGCGGGCCACAAAGGTTGGGACAGCAAGGCCTGGTGCCCGGGGCAGGGGGCGGGTCCCACAAGGTCCCTGGCCAAGCAACCCGCCTGGGGCAGGGGCTGCGGGCCACAAAGGTCGGGCCCAGCAGGCCTGGTCAGGGCGGGCCAACAAAGGTCTTGCCAAGCAGGCCTGGGCAGGCCCAGGCGGGTGGGCACAAAGGTCATGGCCAAGCAGGCCTGGGTGCAGGGCAGGCGGGCGGGCCACAAGGTCTGCAAGGAGGGCCCGGTGCGGCAAGTGGGGGCGGGGCCAACAGGTCTGCCAAGCAGGGCCGGTGCAGGGCAAGGCGGGCGGACCACAAGGTCTGCCAAGCAGGCGGGCTGGCGGGCAGGCGGGCGGGCCAACAAGGTCTGCCCCAGGCCCCGGTGCAGGCAGGCGGGCGGGTCCACAAGGTCTGCCAAGCAACCCGGTGCGGGCAGGGCCCGGCCCCGGGCCACAAAGGTCCTGCGCAGGGCCTAGTGCAGGCAGGGCCGGGCAGGCCACAAGGTCTGCCCAGCAAGGCCTGGTGCAGGCAGGGCGGGCCGGCCACAAGGTTTTCGGCCGGCCTGGTGCAGGCAAGGCCGGCAGGCCACAAGGGCTACCAAGCAGGTGCTGGTGCAAGGCAGGCCTGGCAATGCTAGGTGCAGGCAGGGCGGGCGGGCCAAAAGGTCCTGGCCAAGGCAAGGCTGGTGGAGGCCAGGCGGGCCAGGCCACAAGGTCTGCCAGCGGCCTGGTTTGCCAAGGCAGGCCAGGGGGCCAAAAAGGTCTGCCCAAGCAGGCCTGGTGCGGCAGGCGGGGAGGCCACAAGGGTCTGCCCAGCAGGCCTGGGGCGGCAGGCGGTGCCAAGGCCACAAGGTCTGCCCAGGAAAGGCCTGTGCAGGTCATACGGGCAAGGCCACAAAGTCCGGGCCAAGGGCAGGCCTGGTTGGCGGCAAGGCGGGCAGGCCACCAAGGTCTGCCCAGCCGGTGGTTAGGCCAGGCGGGCAGGGCCCACAAGGGTCGGCCCAGGCAGGCCTGGTGCCAGGCAGGCGGACCACCAAAGGTCTCCCAGCAAGGCCTGGTGCAAGGCACCGGGCAGGCCACAAGGTCTGCCTACCAGGCCTGTTGCAGGTAGGCGGTAGGCCACAGGGTTCTGGCAACAGCCAGGTGCAGGCAGGCGGGGCAGGGCCACAAGGTCGGCCCCCAGAGGCCTGGTGCAGGGCCAGGCCGGGACCAACAAGGTCTGCCCACAGGCTGGTGCAGGCAGGCGGGAAGGCCACAAGGTCTGCCAAGCGGTGGTTCAGGCAGGCGGGGCAGGCCACAAGGGGGTCCTTTTTTGGCCCCCAAAGCAGGCCTTGTGCCAGGCAGCGGGCATGGCCACAAGGTCGGCCAAACAGCTGGTGCAGGCAGGCGGGGAGGCCAACAAGGTCTTGGCCCACTAGGGGCTGGTGCAGGCAGGCCGGGCAGGGCCACAAGGTCTGCCCCATCAGGCCTGGTGCAGGCAAGGCGGGCATCCACAAGATCTGCCCAGCAGGCCTGGTGCAGGCAGGCGGGCCAGGCCACAAGGTCCTCCCAGCCCTGTTACAGGCAGGCCGGGGTGCAGGCAGGCCACACAAGGTTCTGCCCAAGCGGCCTGGTGCCAGGCAGGCGGGGGGGGGGCCCAGGCCTCTGGCCCAAGCAGGCCTGGTGCAGGAGGCAGGTTTTGGCGGGCAGGCCACAAGGTTCTGCCAAGCGGCCTGGTGCAAGGCAAGGCAGGGGGGCGGGCCAGGCCACAAGGTTTGCCCAGGCGGCCTGGTGCGGCCAGGTGGGGGGGCCACAAGGTCGGCCCAAGCAGGCCTGGTGCAGGCAGGCGGGCAGGCCACAAGGTTTGCCCCGCAGGCCTGGTGCCGGAGGTGGGGGGGGCCAACAAGGTCTACAAGGCAGGCCAGGAGGACCGGAGGCCCTGCCAAAGCAGGCCCTGCAGGCAGCGGGCGGGCCCCAGGCCAACCAAGGCATGGCCAGAGAGGCCTAGGTGCAGGCAGGCAGGGCCACAAAGGTCTGGGCCCCAGGCCCCTGGTTGCAGGGGGGGGCAAAAGGCGGGCAGGCCACCAAGGTCTGCCCAGCAGGCCTGTTGCCTGGCAGGCGGGCGGGCCCAAAAGGTCCTGCAGGCGGGTGGCAGGCAGGCGGGCAGGCCACAAGGTGTCTGCAAGGCAGGGTGCCTGTGCAGGAGGCGGGCAGGCCACAAGGTCGGCCAAACAGGCCTGGTGCAGGCAGGCTTGGGCAGGGCCACAAGGTCTGCCCAGGCCATGGCCTGGTGCAGGCAGGCGGGCAGGCCACAAGGTTGCCCAGCAGGCCTCTGCCAGCAGCCTGGTGGCAGGACAGGTCTACCCGCGGCCCTGGTGTAGGCAGGCCGGGCAGGGCCACAATTCCTGGGCCCCGTCCTGGGTCCCCAGCAGGGTCCTGGTGGTCAGGCAAGGCTCTGCCCGCAGGCCTGCAGGCAGGCCGGGCAACCACAAGGTGCCACCGAGGCTGGTGCGGCAGGTAGCCCCAAAAGGTTCTGCCCAGCAGGCCTGGTGCAGGCCAGGGGCAGGCCACAAGGTCGTCCAAAGCAGGCCTGGGTGCAGGCAGGCGGCCAGGCCACAAGGTGCCAGCAGGCCTGGTGCCGGCAGGCGGGCAGGGCCAAAAGGTCGTGCAGGCCAGGCAGGTCCTGGTGCAGGCAGGCGGGCAGGAACAGCCACGGTCTGCCAGCAGGCCTGGTGCAGGCTGGTGGGGGGGCCACAAGGGCTCGCCAGCAGGCCCTGGTTGCAAAGGGCAGGCCGGGACCCAAAATGGTCTGCAGCAGGCAGGTTTGCCCAGGCAGGCGGGCAGGCCACAAAGGTCTGGCCCCGCAGGCCTGGTTGCGGAGGCGGGAGGCGGGCCGGGCCAAAACGGTCCTTCCAAGCAAGGCCGGTGGAGGCAGGCGGGTGGCAGGCCCACAAGGTCTGCCCCAGGCAGGGGGGCCAGGGCGGCGGGCAAGGCGGCCGCCCAGAGGCCTGGTGCAGGGCAGGTGAGCGGGCCAAAAGGTTCTTGGGCCCAGCAGCCTGGTGCCAAGGCAGGCCGGGCAGGCCACAAGGTCTGTCCAGGGACAAGGCCTGGTGCAGGGGGCCAGGCGCGGCAAGGCCACAAGGTCCTGCCCAAGCAGGCCTGGTGCCGGGCAGGCGGGCAGGCCACAAGGTCGTCCAAGCAGCCTGGTTGCCAGGCAAGGCGGGCAGGCCACAAGGTCTGCCCAGCAGGCCTGGTGCCGGGCAGGGCGGGCAGGCCTGGTTGCCAAGGCAGGCGGGCACGGCCACAAGGTCTGCCCAGCCCAAGGACTGGTGCAGGGCAGGCGGGCGGGCCACAAGTCTGGCCAAGGCAGGGCCTGGTGCAGGGCCCAAGGCGGGGGGGGGGGCCCCCAGGCCACACAAGGTCTGCCCAAGCAGGCCCTGGAGTGCAGGAGGCGGGCAGGCCACAAGGTTCCGTGCCCAAGTAGGCGGGCAGGAGGCCCACAAGTTGTCCAGCAGGGGGCAGGCCACAAGGTCTGCCCCAGCAGGGCCCTGGTGCTGGCAAGGCAGGGCAGGCGGGCAAGGCCACAAGGTCTGCAAGGCCAGGCCTGGTGCAGGCAGGCGGGCAAGGCAACAAGGTTCTTCCCAGCCAAGGGGGGCCCAGGCCACACGGTCTGCCCAAGGGCAGGCCTGGGCGGGCAGGCGGGCGGGGCCAAGCAGGCCCGTGCGGGGCCAGGCGGGTGGGCCAACAAGGTCTTGCCAGCAGGGCCGGTGCGGGCAGGCCCGGGTTCGGGCCACAGGGTCTGCCAAGGTAGGCCCAATGGCGGGCCATGCGGCAATGGCAACAAGATCTGCCAAGAGGGCCGGTGCGGGCAAGGCCCGGGCAGGCCACAAGATCTGCCAAGCAGGCCGATGCAGGCAGCAGGCAGGCCACAAGGTCCTCCAAGGCCAGGCCGGTGCGGGCAGGCGGGGCGGGCCACAAGGTCTGCAAGCAAGGCGGTGCGGGGCAGGAGTGGGGACCACAAGGTCTGCAATAGGCCCGATGCGGGCTGGCGGGCAGGCCACAAGATCTGCCAAGCAGGCCCGGTGGCGAGCAAGCGGGCAGGCCACAAGGTCTGGCCAAGGCAGGCCCGATGCGGGCAGGCGGGCGGGCCACAAGGTCTGCAAAACAGGCCCGGTGTGGGCAGGCGGTCGGGCCACAAGGTCTGCCAAGCAGGCCCGATGCGGGCAGGCGGGCAGGCCACAAGATCTGCCAAGCAGCCCGGTGCGAGCAAGCGGGCAGGCCACAAGGTCGACAAGCAGGCCCTGCGGGCAGGCGGGCGGGCCACAAGGTCTGGCAAAGCAAAGGCCCAAGTGTGGGCAAGGCTGGTCGGGGCCAGACAAGGTCGGCCCAGGCAGGCCCGATGCGGGCAGGCGGCAGGCCACAAGGTCTGCCAAGGGCCAGGACGGGGCGGGCCAAGCGGGCCAAGGCCACAAGGATCTGCCAAGCAGGGCCCGATGCCCGGCAGGCTTTTGGCAGGCCACAAGGTCTCCGGGCCAGCAGGCCCGGTGGCGGCCAAGCAGGCCCGATGGCCAGGGCCGGGTGGGCCCAGGTCCTAAATAACCAAGGGCAGGTCTGCCCAAGCAGGCCCGGTGCGGGCAGGCGGGCGGGGGGGGGGGCCCAACAAAAAAAAAGGTTCCCTTGCCAACAGGCCCGTGCGGGGCAGGAGGCCACAAGGTGTTGCCAAGCAGGCCCGGTGCGGGCAGGCGGGCGGGCCTACGGGTCTACCAAGGCAGGCCACGCAGTGCCGGGCAGGCGGGCAAGGCCAAAGGTCTGCCAAGCAGGGCCCGATCCGGGCCCAGGCGGGCAGGCCACAAGATCTGCCAAGCAGGCCCGGTGCGAGCAAGGCGGGCAGGGCCACAAGGTCTGCCAAGCAGGGCCCCCGATGCGGGGCAGGCTGGGGGTGGCGGCCACAAGGTCTGCAAAGCAGGGCCCAGGGCCCCTACCATGTGGGCAGGGCGGGCGGGCCACAAGGTCCTGCCAAGCAGGCCCGGGTGGGCGGGGCTAAGGGCGGGCCGGGCCACCAAGGTCTGCCAAGGCAGGTTCGGTGCGTGGCAGGGTTTGGGAGGGCCAACAATGGTTCCTGCCCATCAGTGCCCGGTCGGGCAGGCAGGCAGGCGCTCCACGCGGTCTGCCAAGCCAGGTCCTGGTGTGGGCAGGGCCGGTGGGCGTGCCACAAGTTGCCTGCCAAGGCAAGCCCGGTGCGGCCCAAGGTGGGCGGGCCACAAGTCTGCCAAGCAGGCCCAGGTTCTGTGGGCAGGGGCGGGCCGGGGCCACGTGGTCTGCCAAAGCCAGGCCCACGGTGCTGGGCAGGTGGGTGCGGGCCACAAGGTCTGGCCAAGGTAGGCCGGGTGCGGGCAGGTGGGCGGGCCACAAGGTCCTGGGGGGGCCAAGCGGAACCCGGTGGCGGTCAGGTGGGTCGGGCCGCGGCCGACAAGGTTCTGCCCAGCAGGACCGGTGCAATCAGGCGCGGGCGTTTCACAAGTCTGCCAAGCAGGCCTGGTGCGGGCATGCGGGCGTGCCCCAAAAGGTCTGCCAAGCAAGGCCTGGTGCGGGCAGGCGGGCGGTACCACAAGTCCTGCCAAGCAGGCCTGGTGCGGGCAGGCGGGTGTGCCACAAGTCTGCCAAGCAGGCCTGGTGTGGGCAGGCGGACGGGCCACAAGGTCTGCCGAAGAGGCCCGGTGCGGGCAAGGCGGGGGGGGCCACAAGGTCTGCCCAGTAGGCCCGGTGCAGGCAGGCGGGCGTGCCAAAGGTCTGCCAAGCAGGCCTGGTGCAGGCAGGCGGTGGGCCACAAGGTCTGTCCAGCAGGCCTGTGCTGGCCTGCGGGCAGGCCACAAGGTCTGGCCCGCAGGCCTGGTGCGGGCAGGCGGCAGGCGGGGCGGGTGCCACAAGGTCTGCCCAATCAGGCCCGGTGCAGGTAAGGCGGGTGGGCCACCAAGGTCTGAGGCTGGCCCAGCATGCCTGGTGCAGGCAGGCGTGGGGGGGGGGCCACAAGGTCCCTGCCAAGCACGCCCGGTGCAGGCAGGCGGGCGGGCCACAAGGTCTGCCCAGCAAGGCCTGGTTCGGGCAGGCGGGCGGGCCACAAGGTCTGCCAAGCAAAACCCCGGTGCAGGCAGGCGGGCAGCCACAAAGTCTGCCCAGCAGGCCTGGTGCGGGCGGGCCACAAGGTCTGCCAAGCAGGCCCGGTGCAGGCAGGGTGGGCGGGGCCACAAGGTCTGCCAAGCATGCCCGGTGCAGGCAGGCGGGTCGGGTGCCAAAGCAGGCCTGGTGTGGGCAGGCGGGTGTGGCCATAAGGTCTGCAAGCAGGCCGGTTGCAGGCAGGGCGGGCGGGTGCCAAGCAGGCCCGGTGCGGCAGGCATTTTTGCGGGGGGCTGGGGGCCCCCCCCCCCCCCCCCCACAAGGTCTGCCTAGCAGGCCTGGTGCAGGCAGGCGGGCGGGCCACAAGGTCTGCCAAGCAGGCCCGGTGCAGGCAGGCGGGCGGGCCACAAGGTCTGCCAAGCAGGCCCGGTGCAGGCAGGCGGGCGGGC
>NC_087207.1:8059035-8066535 GCF_015104395.2 Macrobrachium nipponense
ATCTGACTGAATCTTGGTGAATTGTGTTGAATCTTGCTGAACTTTTGCTGAATTTTTTTTTGCTGAATTCCTTGGAGAAATGGACAAGCATTGACATTAGTGATATTTTTTTTTTGTACTGATACTAGTTGATTTTGATGATTGCAGTTTTTTTTGGTGATTTTGTGATAATGATACTTTCTGATACTGATTTTTTATATACTAATACGTGGGAGCTGTAATGCTGTCGAGGAGGTGAAATCTATTTTTGATTTGGGAGGAACTAACAACACTTATTTTAAGTTTTTTTTTTTTTTTCTTTTTTTTATGAGTTCAGCATAATTGCTTGACATCTAGTGAGTTACGGGAGATAGTGAACAAGGCCGTTGATTTTTTCTTTTCTCCTTTTTTGTGAAGTTAGCCATCGCTGACACAAGTTTTTTTTTACCAAGGGTGAATTTGAATTTGTTTTTTTCTCTCCAGTTAGTGTGAATATTATCTCAGTTCGTGACTTAGAGTTTTATTTGTTCGAGACGTGTTTGGGTTTGGGTTTCAGCTATTTGATGCTATAGAGAAATGTATGGGAGAATTTTTTGCACGCTTTGAATGCATACGTAATGGCACTACATTTTTCTCTGGATATTTGTGTTCCAGAAATTGTGAGTTTTCTTGGCACAATACCTTTGTCGTATTTGTGACAACTTTGTGAGAGATATGAAACTTGGTTAAGTTTTCTAGTGACTTATGTCGTAGTGCATATGGAGAAGTCTTTGCTAAGACACTTTGTATTTGGAGTTCTGTTATAAATGAGTTGTGGCCATTAGTGATTTTTTCTAGAATTTTCTAGACAGTTTTTATTTGCTGAGTTTTTGCCCTTTTTTTAGCAATTATGCTAAATGGTAGTGTTTTATAGTTTTTGACTATAACATTGAGTTATTCTCTGGAGAATTGAGATATACTATTTGGAGTTATAATTGAGATATATTTGGAGTTATAATTGGAGGTATATATTATTTTGGAGTTTATAATTTGAGATATAATCATATGGGCGATATATTTTGGCCATTTTTGATATTTGCCAATAGTGGTATGAGCTATGTTTAGTTCAATTATTTTGCAGCCACCTTTGTTGCAAAAAAAAAAATGGAGACACATATTTGGAGACTAGGGGGTGGGGCAATATTGTGAGTGTGTGAGTTTAGTTGCCTTGAGTGCACATTTTTTGGAGATATTTTTTTTGGAGCCTTGTTTTGTTTCCACATGGAGTATTGGGAAATAGAGGTAATATTTTGTATTTTCCGAAATAGAGGTGATTATTCTCTATTCCTGGAGTGGTGTTTTTTTTATTGACATGTGGCTATTGGAGAAAATAAGAGAGAAATATAAGGGGTTGGTTATTAACCAAATGGAGGAAATATTTTTATAACCGGAGTGGTGTTATTATTAATATGGTGAAATATATGGAGTTGGAATTAATCTTGGAGGGTGACCCTTTTTTTGTGGTTATGGGAGTTTTTTTTCGAGTCAAGAGGAGATTTCTGTAGTTCTTTCTCTTTGATTTCGTGACTATTTAGAGGCGAGTGGCATTATTGCATTAAGAGTCCTATGGAGAGTGTGCATTTTTTTATGTTCACAAGTGTATTATTCTTGGAGGCATATGATTTGAGGCAGAGTCATGGTGAGAGAATAAGTCTTCGAGACAAATTTTTTGAACACATTAGTCATATCCTGGAGTTAATTCTGTGAAATGTGTCTGTTAGAACTTTTTTTTTCTAGAGAATCATGAGTTTTCCAAACTTGTGTGTCTGACTAGACAATTTTTATGCTACTGTCTGAGCATACGTCCGCAGGCGATTTTTCTGCTGACAAGCATGTGATGAGCCGTGTGCTGACTTTTTTCCTCTGATGATGATGGATCAGAATTTCTGCAATATCTGGAAATGTTGACATAGCATTTCACGAAAGCGCATGTGTAAGAGTTTGCTTTCTGGCAAATTCCATAACTTTAGTTGGAGCATTTCTTGGGAAAAATGCGGGGAGTTATGTATATCATACATGCATTATGTATTTTGTGATTGGGGAAACCTACTTGTGATTATCTTTTTATTATTTTTCTTCCTTTTCCTACTGAGATGTAGTTGGGGGATTGAGTTTTAAGTAGCATTTCTTTTTTGGACGGGGGTGTAGACTTTTTGGTGACTAGACATTTTACTATTTCGGGGTTTTTTGAGTTAGTCTGTAAGACTTGATTATCCATTATTTATTCATTGTTAATAAACGTTAATGTTATGATGCGACTCTCTCATTTTCATTACCTGTTTAGAATGGAGAGAAAGAGGTGGAGAGAGAGAGAGGTGTCGGTGCTAGAAAGAGAGAGAGAGATTCCTTGGAGAGAGAGAGAGAGAGAGAGAGAGAGAGAGAGAGAGGGATTGCCGAGAGAGAGAGAGAGAGAGAGAGAGAGGATTGCCGAGAGAGAGAGAGAGAGAGAGGCTGTGTGTAATGCTGTGTGTGGGTTTGCCTTCCGTTTCGTGCTACACGCTTACCTAATGAATATGGGCGGGGGGGAATCCCCCATTACATATATATATTAGAAATAACCAATACATAATCATGTGTGGAACAGATCTTGATGAGAGTTAGAAATATATATATATATATATATATATATATATATATATATATATATATATATATATATATATATATATATATATACATACATATATATATTATATATATATATATATATATATATATATATATATATATATATATATATATATATTATATATATATGTGTGTGTGTATATATATGTATACTGTATATATATATATATATATATATATATATATATATATATATATATATATATATATATATATATATATGTACATATATGTATATATATATATATATATATATACTATATATATATATATATATATATATATATGAATAACTTGATCACGAAGTATATAAAACGTGATGCTATGTATAAATAAAGGTTCTTTGCCACGAAGGAAAAAAATGAAAAACGAGTTGGCCGAGTACTTTCGGTCCTATTCGGACCCTTTACTGAGGCATACTGATTTTACAAAGAACACCATAGTCAAAACAAGGCTTAATATACTAACTGCACTTCCACATTAGCCATAAGGGCGATTTTCACTCTACAGAGAGGAGGAGGAGTCATAGGCTAGCCACACCTTGAAGGATACCTGCGGTAAACAAGTGATTCTTCCAGAAAAACAGTACATTTTGAAAACAACACGGGAGCATATACAATTTAATATCATGAATTTTTACACAAATTTTCCCAACAAAAATTATTATTAATGAAAAGACGAAAGAAATATAATATATATATATAATATTATATATATATATATATATATATATATATATATATATATCGAGCAAAAGAAAAAGGGAGAGAGAATATTGAGAGGGAGAGAGAGAGAGAGAGAGAGACAGAGAGAGACAGAGACAGAGAGAGAGAGAGAGAGAATGAATTAATAACTATATACATGTGGGACTAATTTATTAGTTGTTCATTTATTTTGAGGTCCTTTATAAACATCTTACAAATAGTATATGGTCCAAATGGTACATTCCCAGACTAAGATTTAGGTTGTTTTTATTAGTGATTTGTATAATTGCCGATTCCAGTAAATTTCTTGAAACATAATCATTAGATCTAGCAATTACCGAGGTATCACCCCAATTAATACAATGAGATTTTTCACTCAGATGGATATACAGTGCATTTGAAGTCTGGGCTGTTCTAACTGAATACATATGCTGCTTAACCCGAAAACATAAATTTTTACTAGACTGACCAACGTAAAACGATGGGCAATCCTTACAAGGAATTTTGTAAATGATGTTGTTATTTGTTACGGGACTATTCTTAATTAGCATATCTTTAATGGTATTGTTATAAGAGAACACTACATTAACATTAAACGATTTAAATATTGATTTTATGGTTTCAAATTCACGAAAATAAGGTAAGCTAAGTACATTTTTAGGGATTTCTTTTTCATTAATAGCAACATTATAAAACTTTTTATGAGCTTTTTGATAACATAAATCAGTTAAATGAGGTGGGTAGCAGAGATTGTTTCCTATCTTTTTTATGTATTCTATTTCTTGGTCCAGGTATTGTGGACTCGTGATACGCAAAGCGCGTAGGAACATAGAAGAAAAAATTGAAATTTTAATATTAAGATGGTAGCCAGAATAAAAATGTACATATGTTAAATTATTTGTGGGTTTTCTATAAATACTGAATTTGCATTGGAAAGATTCTCTATGTATTAATACATCTAGGAAAGGGATGACATTGTTATTTTCAATTTCAACAGTGAATTTTATGGATGGCACTAAATTATTCAATTTAGACAGTAAATCATTTACATCAATACCACCAGGTAAGACTACTAAGATATCATCGACATATCGGTACCATTTTAAGGGGATAAGTGTGATATTCGGGAGGTGTTGTCTCTCAAAAAATTCCATATATAAGTTTGAAAGGAGAGGTGATAAAGGGTTACCCATGGCCATACCAAATATTTGTTGTTAATATTCTCCATTAAAAATAAATCTGCAATCACAATATATAACTTAATTAAGGAAATTATGTGACTAACGGACATAGGCAATTCATGCAGTACAAGTTCATTACTTAAATATTCTAGCACAGAGTCAATAGGGACTTTTGTAAACAAAGAACATACATCAAAACTGACAAAAATATCGCTAGGGTTTAGTACAATGTTATTTAATTTTTCCACAAGATCAAGAGAATTCCGGATGTGTGAATTAGATACAGTTCCTAGTAGCGGGGATAACAGTTTAGTAAGATATTTAGATAGTTTATCATTTTTTGATAAATAATTATAGATTTGTTGATAGATAAGTGGCTATTATTATTATTATTATTATTATTATTATTATTATTATTATTATTATTATTATTATTATTATATTTTGTTTTTGGTCTATTACAGTCCTCCAATTCGACTGGGTGGTATTTATAATGTGGGGTTCCGGGTTGCATCCTGCCTCCTTAGGAGTCCATCACTTTTCTTACTATGTGCGCCGTTTCTAGGATCATACTCTTCTGCATGAGTCCTAGAGCTACTTTAGCCTCTAGTTTTTCCAGGTTCCTTTTCAGGGATCTTGGGATCGTGCCTCCTAGTGTTCCTATGATTATAAGTACAATTTCCACTTGCATATCCCATATCCTTCTTCTTCTTCTTCATGCTTCTTCTTCTTCTTCTTCTTCTTCTTATTATTATTATTATTATTATTATTATTATTATTATTATTATTATTATTTCTACTTATAATAATATAATGGACACATGGATACGACATTTATTACGAGTTAAGAAATCAAAAATTAAAAAGGGTTAACCGGTTATTACCATACATAACTGATACGTTCCGATTGATGGGAATTGATTTTATTTCTATTAATATCATTATTGACAACATGATTCAAATGAAATAAAAAAAAGGAAAACTATGCACAGAATGAAGACCTCGTTTTGTAGACCTGGCGCCTAAAAGCCTTTTTCAGGAGGGAGAATGATAAAGGTATCCGGTCTCATTTAAAAAGGTATTGCTTTGCCTATTTTTGTTTTGTTTGTTTGTTTGAAATCATTATCCATCCATGAAATATAGCATGGACATAGTTTGGACTCTATTTGATGTGGATTTTGTTTATAAAATGGCAAGGATGGTGCTTCTTTTTAGTACAATTAATGATAATATAGCTATATATATATATATATATATATATATATATATATATATATATATATATATATATAAGTGTGTGTGTGTTTGTATGGTTGTATGCGTGCATATATACTTTTATCAACTAATGGCAGTGCTTTTCCCAAGAGGAGAGTAAATTCAGACTCAATGATACTTTGCATTCGAAGCCAGAAGAAAATAAATCGTAACAGGACCTTGAGGGTGGGGTGGTTTGAGGGGGGGGGGGACAAAATTTTATTCAGACCAAATTTCCCGGAAGACTTCAAAGCATTTTTTCCGGCCAAGTTCCGAAAGGACACTTATCGGATTTCCTCCTCCCAGGAGGTGGATCCCCAACAACCTCCGTCTGTAGCTCCGCCTGTAGTTAAGTTCTCAAAGGATTTAGTGTAAATATTAGATTCCAGTTTTAAAGTTTTGAAGAGAACTTTTATTTATTTATTTATTTATTTTTAGATTATTATCTATTCTCAAGTACCCGTTAACCAACTGAAACCAGAATTCTTTTTGTAGGTACCCCTGTGTTCCTTGCTTGTAGTGGATATTCGTCGTGTTGTGCTTTTGCTCTGAAAGAAACCTCCTCGTAGGGGAGTAGTGCGTCAGTGAAACCTCATGCGGTGCACTGTAGGCATTATTTAAGTTCTTTCGGCGTGCCTTCGGCCCCTAGCTGCGACCCCTTTCGTTGGTTTTGCTGTACCTCCTTTCATATTCTTTTTTTCCATCCTACTTTCAACCCTCTCCTAACACTTGATTCATAGCGCAACTGCTTTGAGGTTTTCCTCCTTTACACCTTTCAAACCTTTTACTGTCAGTTTCCATTTCAGCGCTGAATGACCTCATGGGTCCCAGTGCTTGGCCTTTGGCCTAAATTTTATATTCAGTTCAAGATCAAACCAGAACAAACAAGGATATTGCTTGTGCCTATCGTTCAAACAAGATAATGCTTTTGCCGATTTGAGGTATAATACAGAAGTTGATTTAATTGTAGATTTCTTTGATATATGACATTTTAATTTTATTTGATTCATACATATCAGTCATGGTCTCAAAAAGCCAGTGTCATATGTCGAGTTGTATGGATTCAGTGCACTACATTACGTAGCTAATTCTTAACAAAGATTGCAAAAACCTTTATTGAGGTTTTTGAAGGAAATGTATGCTTTTCACAAGCAACAAAACTAGGAGATGTTTGGTTTTAATCAAAACTAATAACATGATTTAATAGTACAGAAGATGTTTGGTCTTAATCAAAAGTAAAAACATGATTTAATAGTACAATATAGTTCCAGTTATGATATAACCTGCCCTTATAGAACAGGTTAGCTTAGGATATATTGACGTCTTAAATACGAGTGCTTGAGTTTCAAGCCACAACAAGAAATTAATTAAAATTGAAACGATGTTTTATTCTGTAGAAAAATTTTAACTTCGTTCAGAAATGATACTTTTCGTCTAATATGAAAATCTGGACTAATATCAGTTTTGAAATTATGTTTATAGTAAAATATTTTCTAAATTAATCTGCACTATGTCATATTCTGCTGACATAAAAATATTATGACAGGGATTGCATACTTTAATCACTTTTATTTTAGAGTATTATTGGGGGTTTTGTATAGACTTTTAATAGAAACTTAGTTCTTCAATGTCCACAATAATATACTAATGGAAGCAGTTGTAAAATTTCGACTGCAGATGAACCCAGGGTGGGGTTCGAAAGCTTTTACACATTT
>NC_087207.1:8081535-8096535 GCF_015104395.2 Macrobrachium nipponense
TAATTAAATAAAACATGAATTCTCACGGCACCCCTGTTGAGGATGGCTGATCTAACACAAAAATTATTTATTTGTTTCATATAAATAACAGTTATCTGTAGGCCCATAATAATTCAGTCTTATTATTATTTTGTCAAGCAAGCAACTGACTTTAATTACACAGTACTCGCTTTAGCTTTGTTTACGAGATGAAAATTAATGTAGTGGTGGCTGGAAGATTGGCACTGTAAAGTAGCATATAAGTTCTTATCATTATTACAGTTATTGCTGTAAGATGTCTATGTACATAACATTTGTTAAATAGAGTAATACGCACCCATTAAATAGATAGTAATACATATGTAATATATACGCTATAGTCAGGATACTGATCATAATAATTGTGCTATATGATATATCCTACTCGGTTTGTTTTATCGAAGAAGGACTACCTTCTTTTGGTTTCAACTGACTTTCATACTAATGAACTCATGGATACATTTTTGTATTATCAGTTTTATGAATTAATATTGTTATTATAGTCGATTTTTTTTCGGCTGGTGTAAAATTCGTCAGATATAATACACCTGGCTGAGGAAGGACACAGAGGATGTTTTTTAAACAATCTCTCCACACACTAAGTTATTTAGAACATTTCCATTCTCTCAAAAAGATTATGAACAAATATAAGAGCAAACTAGACCAAAAGAAAATAATCACCTAGCAGTGCAAAACGCGTCCTGTGAAATGACCAGCACCAGTGTCATGAAGATAAGTTGGCCGCAACTTATATCAAAACTGAAAACGTCAAACGCACCTGTGGTCCTGCATCTCACAGCAGCAAGAGTTGTGTTGTCTGTGCACGATTGCCAGCTTCATCACGATTATATTACGGTGAATAAGAGTAGCTGAAGAACAGACATTTCAAGTTTTTGCAGTTGCCAAAACGTCAGAATGAGGTTTGCATATATGAATAAAATGTTCGTATAGAAGAGATCAAGCTCATTGCATTAAGTGAGATCAGTTTTGAAAGTATTTCAACTTTAAGATTCATAAACTTTAAAACTTCGAAAATAATAGGTATGCTATTGTTGGAGTACAAAGTGGTTTTGATTCCTGAATGTATGGCTTGGTCCAAACAGGAGTCCGTACGGGCAGTAACGTAGCTTGAGCTGAAGAACAATCCCGAGGTCGAACAATACTTCGTCTGGGAAAAATTATGATTTTAACTAAAGGAAAAAAATTCTAATTTTAACTAAAGGAGAAAAAAATTCTGATTTTAACTAATGGAAAAAAAGTCAGATTTTATCTAAAGGAAAAAAAATGATTTGAACTAAAGGAAAAAATTCTGACTTTAGCCAAAGGAAAAAAATCTGATTTTAGCTAAAGGAAAAAATTAGGATTTTAATTAAGGGAAAAAATTCTGATTTCAACTAAAGCAAAACATTCTGATTTTAACTAAAGTGAATTTTTTCTCGGAAAATTCTAATTTAACTATAGGAAAGGAATTTTTTTTTCATGAAAAATTTTAACTAAAGGAAAAAAATCTGATTCAACTAGAGGAAAAAATTCTGATTTTAACTATAGGAAAAAGTTCTGATTTAACTAGAGGAAAAAATTCTGATTTAACTAAAGGAAAAAATTCTGATTTTAACTAAAGGAAAAAATTCTGATTTTAGCTGAATGAAAAAATTTGGATTTCAGCTAAAGGAAACAATTTTGATTTTAGTTAAAGGAAAAAATTCGGGTTTTAATTAAGGGAAAAAATGCTGATTTTATATAAAGGAAAAAAATTCTGATTTTAACTAAAGAGAAAAAATTCTGAATTTAACTAGGAAAAACTTATAATTTTAACTAAAGGAAAAAAATTCTGATTTTCACTAAAGGAAAAAATTCTGATCTAACTAGAGGAAAAAATTCAGATTTTAGATAAAGGCAAAAAAATTTTGATTTTAGCTAAAGGTGTAAAATTCTGATTTTAAGTAAAGAAAAAAATTCTGATTTTAACTAAAGGAAAAACATTCTGATTTTTATCTAAAGGGAAATATGATTTTAATCAAGGAAAAATTAATGCTGATTTAACCTAAAGGAAAAATTTTATTGATTTTTTAACTAGAAAAAAATTCTGATTTTAACTAGGGAAAAAAATTCTGAATTTTTTAAACTAGGAAAAAAATTTCCCAATGGCAAATAAAAAAATTCGGCCAAATTAAAAAAATTTTTTTCGATTTTATGCAATAGGAAATAATTCTGATTTTCCCTAAAGGAAAAAATTCTGATTTAACTAAATGAAAAAAATTCTGATTTTAACCAAAAGAAAAAAAATTCTGATCTTCACTAAAGGAAAAAAATTCTGATTTTAACTCAAATGTTTCTTCCTATGGAATGACCAACAATTTACCTCCTCCACCTTTACATGGATGCTGATTCGGGTAAACTATTGATTAAATAATTGGTTAACTCTTTTTCCGATTTCTTATATTTAGAGCGGCAACTGGGGGATTATATTGGCCCTATGAGCGTTCCCCTTACAATAGCTTAAAAGGATTGGCTACCAAAACATTCATAGGTTAGTTCTTGAAGTTTATAACTTACAAAATATTGCGAGATAATGTTTTTTAACAAGATAACAGATGGAAAGTCGAATTTACAGCACACTAACATTTTCTCAGTTCAGGAACTCCAAAACAAATTTTGAAATTAATTCACTTTGCGGAAAATCACCTTTCCCTCTAAAGATAACTAAGGAAATCAAAGCTTTCAAAAATACATCACAGAAAATAAAGAAACTAATAAATGCTGGTCAAATTGCTTCAGTTAATATCAATTTCAAAATAGAGAATTTGCTGTAAAACATCTGATGATATACAAGCACATGAGCATATAAAGTCTAATTACAGTGATGATTATATCAAACTAAATAATAAATCTGCTGTTTAATGTGCAAAAAAAAAAAAAAAAAAAAAAAAAAAAAAAAAAATGCGGTTGGGAAAATATGTAAGATTTCAACGTTGAAAACACGTAAGTAGCAGTTGATTTATTTTTAGGACACTAAAATTCCTTAATACGTATACAAACTCATGTATATTTACTGGCTATCAGAACTACGTGACTCAAGTCTGCAAAAGAAAAGGGAAATCCTAACAGCAGCTGTATGGAGGGCTTCACTATTAACCAAAACTCAGATTCCCAGCAAAACTAATTAAACAGTGAATAGCAGGTTATGAGAAATGATTTAATCAATTAGAAACAGTCCGAGGTACTCTACGAAATATGCTTTAAAGACTTTGCTTATTTATAACGCAGAAACAAGCCATTAGACCAGAAGATTATTCAATTGAGTAAAATTCAGCTTTCCTTTTATTCCATTTGCCTAGACTTGGATGCAAGCTACCAATTCCGGTGCTAAATTACAACAGCTTAAAATTTCAAAACAGTTGCTATCAACGATTTGTATTATTGAATTGTCTTCCCGTAAAAAAAAATTACCCTCAGTTACTCAAAAACATTAATTTGAGCCACTTCACCTAAAGATTTGGGGATATAAAAGATATGCATTTAAGATGAGAAAACGCAGTATACCCTTCTCTACATCTACATTCAATATAACTAAGGTTCTTAGCCTTACCGTTATGCAAAACAGCTGCTCAACACAAACGCACTTTACCTCACTTTAGCTCTTATCTGAAGTTTATACTTTACCCTTTAGCTTTTGATTCATACTTTACCCTTTCGTTGTCATCAGGTGACCATATTGTAATTACACCGAATGGGCTTCAGAAATGTAAGTCCTGAAAAGTAGCATAGGATTAGTACATGTATGTCTAATAACACAAAATTACTTAAAACTCAAATAAACTTATATGATCTTAATTCAACCCTTGAATAAATAGATATTGGGAGAAACTATTGCACATGTAAAAGTTTTTAAACATCCATTTTATAACTAATAAATGTATAAAAGGCTGAAGTGTTGGAGTTTACTTTTCTCCTGTTTTTACCTCATTTTCTTACCTGACATAGGTAATTTTGTCCATTTAACCCATTCAGTCCGGCCGTCCAGTTCTATCCCTATACCTATTGGGTCATTTTGCACCACTGAGTGACCTTCCAAATTAGGATTCTGTCAAGTGCAGGCTACTTGATTCCGCGGTCCATTCTCCTGTTAATCTCACGCCACTCAAGCCTGGCCAAGAAAATGCATTGGCTGACAACACTTAAATTTAAATAAATTTTCCAGCAATAATTATTCTTTTTGACAATTCTTTATAATCGTGTCACCACGTCTAGTTCATTGCATCATTTACATATAAATACCAACTTAACTGCGACTGACAATTCTCAAAAGTAACTCAAAATCTACAGAATACCTATCCTACAGATAGGCATTAAATTCATACAAGTTCAACTTCTGCAACTTTGGTCACAGCATAGAGTATAAAGTCCGATTCTTCAAAAATGCTGATCTCCAATGCCTATTACTTAAAATACCAATTCCTATTTCAACTTTACTACTCCTACTAAATATCCCACAACTAAACACGTTACATCATTAATATTTGATAATAAATCATAGCTCCAATACTAAGTTCTTTTGTGCAAAAATTTCATCAATTGAATCGTGAAACATTTCAAAGTGAAAAATAAGATACGTATATTAGTAATAACACAAGTCTTGTAATATTACAAAGGTAATCTGTTTACCGACACAAAACATTTGTAAATATATCCTTCATGAAAATGTCTCGGTAAAATCTATAGTCACTACTAGCATGCCTAATCTGAACTCAAAACATAAGGTTCCCATTATTTAACAATAATTCTGCTGTGTATACGCCAGCTAAAATCACAGTACCGTGTAATTCGATTCTGTCAATGCCAGCTGACAAACAATTTACTAAATGTATTTATACGTTTTACATTTCTACCTTGGAAAGCCCACGTTAAGCCAAAAATATTAAAAGCTTTTTGGTAAATGACATTCTCCTTAAATCCTGCATATTATCCTTGAAGTTTAAAATGATCTCAAATTCCTTTAAATTCCATAGTTCTAGTAACTATTTTAATAATTAAAAAAACACCTCTCGGAAACAAAGTCTAGGGCGTCTCTGTCAATACTTTTCCCAAAGTCTAAAATGCTTTTATTAAATCTCACTACAAGTTCAGACAACACATGACCTCTGAAACTCTTCCACAGCTTGATTTACAGCATCATATAATTTTCCCAAGAAATAAAGCCGAAATTACCTTAGTCGTCACTGACTATACATTTAACTTTTAATACATGTAACTTGTAGTAATAATCACCAAGCCCCATGAAACCAAATTCCACGGACGATTGCTTTTACTGCTTACTCTAAGGTAGAATAAGATAATTTATAGAAACCTCAGTGTCACCACTTGGTAGAGAGTTGGAAGGATACTCTCTCAAAAGCAGATAATATGGAAATATACAGAGATGATTTTTTCTTTACTCGAAGTTAAAATTACAACAGGCATCGCCAGTTTTATCCCACAAATCACCGAAAGCATAGCTTGAACTGGGAACACACCGAAATATAGCTGCACATTGTGTCTAAAACAATGACCAAAATGTCAAAAACCTGCCATGACACACTATATAACACCTTTTCACTCCAGGCTTAGTGGGTGGTTGATTGGTAAGAATATATTCAATTAAGATATACAATAGATTTATGGGAAGACAACACTGGCATTAAAAAGTGAGAAAATATCAGTAACTGTACCAGAGTATAAAACATTTAATATAAAATTCTTCCAACTTTTTATTTCTCACCAGTATTGAATTCAATAAATATCTCCCTCACAAAGGACTCTCAAACAAAATACAAGGCTGCTACCAAATGACAGACAGATCATTGCCTTTACCTTTCCTGTCGAGTCCCAAATCCAGCCTCAGTGTGTGGCAAAAATTCATTTCCACAAATACGCGTTTTCCAACTATGCCCTTCAAACTATTGTTAAGTGTGGCAACTGCCACACTTAACAATTGGGATCCAATGGATAAGGTTAGGCTATGATGCATTTCTACCTTAACTTTCAAAATTTATGGTACTGTATGTCAGGTTAGGATGGAAGGGTCAAGGGGGAGCATAAGCTATTTGTCTGGTGGGTTATCTTGCCTTACTTTATCTTAAGTTATGGATGGTGAGGTTAGAATGCAATCCTGTATGATCCTCTTGATTGCATATCAAGTCACACTAGCTGTGGTAGCAGGTGCTTTGCCATTGCTATGCCTTCTCAGAAGGACAAGGCACACTAGTGTAAGAAAGGTCAGGAAGGATCCCTGATAATGATCCTATCATTTTTGCATTGTGCTTTATATGCCAATAGACATGAACCATGTGTCGATCCTCTGCTTGCTCCTAACCCCTGGATTTGTTGCAATTCACTCTTTTGGGCCCCACTCCTCCACAGCTCACCACCCCACCCCCTACCCACACGAGCCTTCATGCTGTTGTAATTCACGTTTTTGGGTCCCACTCATCCACACTCCCCCTCCCTTCCCCCCACACAACAGTTTTTTTATACGTACTCGTATCCCGGAAACATGAACCCTTGATATAACAAACTAATTATTATTCTGGCATATTTCCTTGGGGAATATGGGGGCAGCTTAATAAGTTATGCATTTAACAAATATGATTATGAAAAAATTGCTTTATGTTTAAGGTCTGGTGCAAGCTTTATTTTTCTGTTTCGTAATAGAAACTACAGAAGAAAAACTTCACAACCTCCTGGGAAAGTCTCCGAATCTTACAAGTGTCTATCACCATATATATTCCTTCCAGCAAAGGCTGTCTTGTATAAGAAGTGCTGATGGCCTCCTTGCAAGCTATGTGCTCTTTTACAAGGATAGGTCTGGATGCATATCTTTCTGTCACTATCTTGATTTATTATGAAGCCTCACCTATGGGTCATGTACCATCTAGTGCCCTCGGTTAAGCTATGTTAGATTCCAACCCAACCGTTTAAAGTAAGGTCACGTCAGAAAGCATCACTGCCATCTGCCATATCAGTTCCTTGTTCATAAAGCATTTTGTTATTGATACTGGGCATGCAGATGAACCGTGTATTTTAATTTAAATATCTTGGGGCTTGTGCTTTGTTCAATATTTTTGTCCGGTTTCACACTATGATTACTTAGGCCTACACCTTATTTAAATTTAGGCAGCCAGTGTTGAAAGGGAAGCTTTTTAACATTATCAATAATGGTCTATTTCTCATCAAACATAAGATGCACAATCTGGATAATATTTGGTACATACACTAGGGGTAGCAATTCAAATATATTATTACTATATGGGGCTAACACGAATGTCAGAAATGCGAAACATATAAGAGAAGCATTCTGAAAATTTTTTTATATATGCGTATATATATGGAGAGAAATCCTACAACGAAAGGTTTGCAAAAAGATTTCTAAAAAATGCGTGAGCAAGTGATATGCATCCTGAAAAATACACCGTTCACATTTTTGGCGAGAATTTGTATATCTAACGTAAACACCAAACCACCTAATCCTTTATAATTCGAGAAGGAAACCAACTTTTACCTTTACCTGTTAGCCTTCATATGAAACATTTAAGTATTGAATTCACAGCGTGTATCCTGAATAATTAAACTATCATCCAGCTTTCTCATTTGTAAAGCCCTAATAGCTCACAAAAAATAACGCTTCCCAGATTTTAGAATATCTAGCAATTACCTTGTGAATATGAAATATAAGATAGCCCTAATGATTTTGGTGCGTTATGAATAAAGTAAATTAAGCTGGAGAGTGAATTAAAACTGCTTAAGTCCATGGACGACTGAATTCCCTAAATGGGCACATATTGTGGTTAATTTATTTATGACACTGTTTGACAACTGTGGCCTTAGAGACTACGTACATTTAAAGCCAGTACAACAAGTCCCTTGACACATGTAAAACTGAATATTGAAAGCTCGACCTATACGGAAGCTTACAAAGACTGAAACTAGGGTGAATAAAACAACTTCAATAAAGTGTAAGGTGTTTTTTTTTTTCTTAATGTATATTTAAGCCCTTCCAGCAAGAGTTAAACCTACGTTAATTTACGTCACGGTCTACTGAAGGCTCATTAATTAAATCAGGACATGAAGCCAAGTACCATTGCTATGTTAATCCTTTGTGCCCCAAATGAAATGTACACAAGAGGCCTTCGAACCCGTTAACACGCAAAAATGAAAAGCCTATAGCAGTAATAAAACTTACAAGAACCTAAAGACCAACAATGTGTAAATAGGCTATTGAATGAAAGACAAAATTGCGAGGACTGGACACCTCGGTCTAAAACAAAAAAAAATAAATAAAGGACCAGGCAGGATAGACACAGGATGCCTAACAGAATTCTCATAACCAAGGTCGATTCTATAAACCTTGCTCAAAACATAAAGGACTGGTTTCATGTCAGGTAAAAAGGCAAGTGAACTCAAGCTACTTACTGCATATTTCAAAAGGAATGATTATAACAAAATCCTCACACATATATAAAGAAGCTGCTGTTCTGAGCCCTTAAGAACATGAGACTACCGGGCTACATCAATCAGAGTAAATACAGTAAGTATACCTAGAATAAAAAAACAATCATAGAAGTAACCGAGTTAACTTTACCAACTTCAGATATCGAAAATTACAAACCTTCCTCAACTGATGTGCCTTTGCTTCGATAGCTTCATTTTGCAATATATTCCAAGAGAATCGTTTAGCAAAATATAAGCGTCACAACGGGTAAATCGGTACCTTTTTTTTAACAACAAAGAAAGCAAGGACACTGGAATATGAAAGTAGCACATACATGAAAGATCCTTGATTAATATTGCAGTCCTTGTGTGACAAATCAACGCCATCTGCGTAAAATTTTTGATGTCGTTACTGCTGATAGAGATTTTTGTTTTCGTTTTATTTGATGTGAAAACTGAAATGGAAAAAGGAAAGCCGATTCGTCTGGTGCTCAAATTGTACAAAGAACCTTTATTTCTACTCAAAAGGAATTAAACGAATGAAATTCCATCTTTTAAAAAATGCTTTAAACTCCTTGGGAATAAAAATCATGAAATAAGACCTCGCTTCCAACAGCCTTCTATAATTTGTATTCCTTTGCCTTCTCAAATGAGGCTTATATTGGAACGAGGCTGTAACTGAAGAAATGACAAAGACTGCAGATAAAAAAACATTTAATCATATTTACTTTCGAACCTTCTGTTTCCTTTGTTTAACATCTTCCAATTTTAATTAGTAACAAAATTTGTTTAATGAACGTCTCCCATTCATACAAACGTAAAAGCCCAGCTTAGGGAGTTATAATAACAATTTCAATTCTTCACTATGACCTCAATAATGAACAAGTTTACAAGAAGAGGCCAGAGTTTAAGATAATGCCTTTTCAGCTTTAGTTTTAATACAAGCCATTATGAATCTTTATTTCTCTCATAATATAAACATTAGGTAGTCATACGAGAAGGCATTTACGAAACAAAACAAAATAATAACATTCGCGTTGATAAACATAGCTAAAGAAGCAAGATGAGGCATCTCATATCACACTTTATTTATTCCTGCCGTTATAGAACTGGCTAGGATAAAGAGTCCCATTACGGGAGCGTGAGACAGGAAATATTCTCAGGGGCTCAATATGCAGTTTCCGGTAATTGATTCACTAAAGGAGATGATTCTACCGCGTTTGCTACTGTCAGGTTCTCATTGTTTCCAGAAAAACAAAGTTGAGACTAAACTATTATTATTATAATATTATTGGAAAAACCAATTCACATTTACGTATATCAGCAATATCTCTAAAGTTCAATCTGTACAGAAAGGTTTCCGGAAACTGTATAGTTCCCCTTTTCAAAAGAGGAATGGAACAGTTTCCCGAAAGCTTCCAGTTCAGATTTCTCTTGAAATATACGCTTGCTTGTTTGTATGGTGTTTTTACGTTGCATGGAACCAGTGGCTATTCAGCTACGGGACCAACGGCTTTATGTGACTTTCGAACCACGTCGAGAGTGAACTTCGATCACCAGAAACACACATCTCTCATTCCTCAATGGAATGCCCGAGAATTGAACTTGCGGCCTCCTAGGTGGCAGGCCAACACCATACCGACTACACCACTGAGGCGCTTTGAAATATATGTACATCATACTATGGATATTGCTTTTATTAATATTATTGATTCTATTAATATTACAAAGTTCCGTTAAGAATATACTGATTGAAAGAATAGTTGGTAACAAGCAAAGTCTGTTTACTGAATAAAACCACGATGCACTACTGGTGATACAACTTCTACCATGAGGCAAACTATTCTTTAATTCCTTTCGTATGACATTGTAGGTACACCACGGTCGGGGGGATTGAAATTGATCCGCTATTTCGAGTACCTGAATTCATGAGTCTAGATTTCCTTCGAATCCCCATCAATGGCTAGATTTTTATGAACAGCATATAACGAATTATACTGCGTGGAAATTTTGAGCTCTGAAGTCCACCCGTTTATTTAGATTTTTTGTTTATGTCATTTCGCCAAATGTCCGTCCTTTTTCTGTACATACTTTTTATACCATATACTAAAATGCAGAGCATTTCACGCACGGCCTATCTTCCGATATAAATATCATGTAAAAATGTTACTCTCTGCACGAAGATTATGTATATCTTCAGCTGAGACCAAAACACAATCTGTTCAAAGCAAAGTCACTACATTTCTGGCTCGCGTTGGCAATAATTTGCACATTCAGTTCAGACTTATTGTAGCAACATGCAAAAAGCATATTGCGTGCATTTTGGCTACCATTAACCTGAAAAAATACGAGTTTCTAAGCATCAGGCAGCTGCTATTTTCATTCCTATTAGCAATCATCGATCTTTACGGAAATAAGTCTGTTTCACCCAAATAAGGCGGCATATTCTTCACACAGACGTTTCATTTCCTGCTCGCAATGATGTCCAAACACGGGGGGAGGGGGGGGGGGGAGGGGGCGGTTCCCCCTCATTACTTTAAAATAATGTAGGCTCTGAACATGCATGTCGCGAATTGCTTATATTGCAGGGTAAACAAAGGTTATATCTGATAACGCCCTGAATTTATCTCGAAAGTTTATCGTTATGATTCCGAGAAATAATGAGAAATCTTAAACAGTTCGACGATTTGCTCCGCGCCAACGGTAATTTCCCGCTGAACTTCGTATCATTTATTGACATTGTGCAACGACATTCTCAGGGGAACCACTTGAAAGATTGTAGTCTGACGACTTTGAAAGCTTTTTAACTCTAGCATAAATATTTCAAAGGAATAAATTTCAATGCTTGTAATTTATAGCTATAATATAAAAAGACTTTTACGAATATTATATGCAAAAATATAAGTCTGTGCATTCATATATGTAAGTGCCTGTCACTGGAGTCCTCTAATACTGAAATCTTGGATTAAAACACTTTTTATAAGCTCATGGTTATAATGCATGAAATGAAATATCTTACTATATAGTTTCCGAGTTATGAAGTAAAATATACGCTGCCGATATAATCATTGCAAGTTGTCGCCTCAATATGTAAATGAACTCTTTTCTCTTGATGAACAGGAAACCGAATATTTGGACACTGATGCAGCAACTGCGCAACAAAAGGCCGAAGTCATCCTGGTTTGGACGCAACTCGGAAGTAAGTAATTACCTGGCCACTTAATCCACACAAAAACTCTAGGCTGACATGACGTGGCCAATAGTTCTTAAACCCCTCACAATTTAAGTCAATTTCCGGTTCAAGTAAGGCAATTACCCCCCCAAATTAAAGGTCGGCATGAGTCAAATTTTAGGACAAATTCTACTAATGATGGCAGCTCATTGGTTAGAATGATTTTCCAAAGTCACCGGGACTTTTCTTGCCGATTATGTCTTCCTCTCTTGTTTGGGGATTTGTTTACGCTTCTCTGTCGAAAGGCTAAATTAAAATACTATGAAAGACACTATTTCGCTGAAACCTTTCTTCTCTTTTTTCTTTTTTTTGTTTGGTCTTGGACGTTGTATCTCTGAAAGTAGGATTTGATACAATTTTTTGAATTGTTGAATTGAGTTCAATATATAATATAGGCCAAAGGCCAAGCACTTGGACCTATGAGGTCATTCAGCTCTGAAATGGAAATTGACAGTATAAAAGGTTTGAAAGATGTAACAGGAGGAAGACCTCGCAGTTGCACTATGATTCACGAGTTAGGAGAGGGTGGAAAGTAAGATTAAAAAAGAGAATAAGAAAGGAGGCACAGTAAAAGGACGAAAGTGATTGCAGCTAGGGGCCGAAGGAAACGCTGCATAGAACCTTAAGTAATGCCTACAATGCACCGCATGAGGTCCACTGACAGCACTAACCCCCTACGGGATTACTGAATTGTCTTTCAGGGACCGATTAATAATTCCTTCGATGTAATCAATACTTATTCTCAGTTTTTTTTAATAATTCTAAAAATTAAGGACGGGTTTCGATGCGGCTTGAGATCGATCAACCTTCCTCACTCACTCATAACTGAAACTTAGCCAACTTTCCCTCTTGTCGTCGTTTCTTATCATATGATCTATCTCTCCACCTCCCGTAGTTCCTCGTTGGACGAGTCGGTAACGTGCTCGACTACCGATCTCAGGGTCCGCGTTCGATTCCCCACCCTACCAGCAAGGAATCAGAGGAATTTATTTACGGTGATAGAAACTCATCTCTCGATGTGGTTCGGATCCCACAATAAGCTGTAGGTCCCGTAGCTGGGTAACAATTGGTTATCCTTCGGGCCAGCCCTAGGAGAGCTATTAATTAGCTCAGTGGTCTGGTTAAACTGAGATATACTTAACTTTTTTTTCACCTCCCGTGATAATTATGTATCTACAGACATTTATAGGAGTAAATTTCTGTCTGCCTGTCTTTAGGAATGTCTGTCTATCAACCAGGCGATTATTATTCTTTTGCAACAACAACAAATCTATGTTTAGGCGTTTGATAAACTGTTCACGTAATTTGAAAAGGTTTCTTATAACGATGACATTAGCTCTGTAATTAACACAATATGCAAGATACGCTCAGCCAGAAACGAAAAAGTATATAACATTTAATTTTCCTAGACAAGAAATCCTAATGAAGTTTGGATAATCCAAGCTCATATAATTCAGTTCATTAATCTGCAACAAATTATCATGTATATGTTAAGAATTGCTTTACTGACTTTTATTGCATTTATTTGTTATTTCTTCTCTAGCTCTGTGGAAGAGTGAAATGAAGTAGGACGGAATTTATAACTGAGTCAGGAATAGTTTATTGTCTCCATTTCAAGATTTAAAAGAAAGTTAATTTTGATGAGTCAAGATGGACGGAAGAAATTAACGCACCAAAGTCCTGTCAGTTTCAGTGGGTTATCTTAAAAGATCCACGAAGCGCCGAATTGCACCTGAAAAAGTCCAGAAACAGATCGAAACGGTGTTTGAATTCTAAATGGAGGCGGTATAAAAGGCGAGAACATATGAAGCACTCAACTATAGTAGATTCACATCACCCGTGTATCTGATGTGTACTCCAGTCCCTTATGACGCTCCTGATGGCTGTTGATATGCCAATCACATGGCTGGAAACTCTTAGTCTCTCGAGAGAGTTCGCATAGGCAGGATGTATGTTCCACCTCTCCTGAGGGATAATTTTGAAACACGTATCCCTCAGGAGAGGTGGAACACACCTCCTGCCTGCGTGAACTCTCTCGAGAGACTGATAGTTTCCAGCCACGTGACTGGCTTATCACCAGCCACTCAGGAGCGTCGTTAGGGACTGACTAGACATCAGATGGTTTCTCCGAGTGGCTCTTGGCTTCTGAGATCGCGAAAGTCTCTTTGACTTCATCTCCAAAAACGTCAGCTGGAAATTGACTTGATGCAAGAAACCTTTTTTGGACGGGGACGGAAAGAATCTTCTCGGTAACGAACAAGATAAAAACGGACCAGGAAACGATTTTCTCTGGAGACACATTCGCTCGACGTTATGCAAATAGAGTTACGTACAATGAAGTGGCAACATTCTATATTACGTCATTAACGTTACTTTTTTCTGACCCGTCATCGTCACCCTTTTATACCAGCCGTCCTATTTCCGGAAATCTGCACTACTGCCCGGAGAATTCGGAATTTATTTAAAATATTTCACAGTAATAATTAAAAAGAGAGAGAGAAAGTAGAACGAACAAAATAAATAATTTCCTTTCTTTCCGAGTGAATCGGTGATGAGGTTCAGACCAAAGTAAATATAATTTGCAATTAGCTTCGAGCACAGTTCATTTAACTTTGATAAAAAACAAAATTGCAGTGTTTGTTCCTCTGAACAATGTAATTTCTATTCCAATTGGCTGAAAGTACGTGATAAAAATGAAGAGACCTTAGGGTAAATTCTAAAATTAGCGTTCAGCATATTTATTTTAACGTGTGTGTCTTATATAAGCGCCGAAATGTATAAAGAGCAAGAGAAAAAATAAATTTATACGAAGAAATTAATTTTAAAAAATAGTATAATGAAACTTGCCATTTACATGGTTGCAAGACCATCGTTTATTTTCTTAGATTTTGTTATGTTGACTCGTTATAAGTAAATAAAATAATCTGTGACCAGTAAAACTGGTTCTATCAAACATCCATAGCAGTCGTTCTACTCGTGATCACCGCTACTGAAAAAAAGAGCATTTCTGCAGTTAATTCATCTGTAAGAGCCAATGTTACAGTTCCAACTTTAATGAATAACTACCGGTGAAAGTTACCAACGACCCTTTACCCTCTGTTTGGGCAGTATGATGACCTTTCAGACGGCAATACATTCCAGATAAAAAAAAAGGTCATAACCATCAACGAACAAGTAAAGGATGTGGGTTTCATTTTTACTGGAACCTTGTACTTCCCAGAACGCGACGAATGTAACAAAAATGAGAAATATTAACCAAAGTTTTCGGTGGTGAAAGGCGCCCC
>NC_087207.1:8101535-8106535 GCF_015104395.2 Macrobrachium nipponense
CTCCTGACTGACTGCTGATAAGCCAATCACAGGGCTGGAAACTATCAGTCTCTCGAGAGAGTTCATATGGGTAGGATGTATGTTTCACTTCTCCTAAGGGATACTTTTGAAAGACGTATCCATCAGGAGAGGTGGAACAGACATCCTGCCTGAGCGAACTCTCTCGAGAGACTGACAGTTTTCAGCCCTGTGATTGGCTTGTCAAGAGCGTCGTAATGGTCGGGCCTAGACACGGTTGATGTGAATCTACTGTAGCTGACCATACGGTAAACCAAACATATGATTTTATCTCTTGCCAAATGGGAAGGATTTGTAAAAACGCTTAATATTTGCAGCTTTCAATGAACGCCATCAACAATAGAATTTAATGCAGATCAGAGTTTAATCAAAGATGTTTTTATCTCAAATGCTTATGTTAATAATTGCCGACATTTCCACAGGTTTTATAATCATTTGCTCCAGGAGCTTTTAATTCAAGAGTAAATATGGTTATGTTTCTTCCTTTGAACCGATCTTTTCCTCGACTCAGTTTATTAGTAATTTCAGACATTTTGCATTAGTAGCATCAAAATAACTGCAAAATTCTGCATTAGTTTTTAATTTTTTTTTTTTTTTTTTTTTTTTTTTTTTTTTTTTTTTTTTTTTTTTTTTTTTTTTTAACTCAGGACGATATTCATTTCCCATTTTCATTCTTCATTTTACAGAGCGCCTCAAATTCGTTAAAATACGGGAGTTCTATTTTATCACACCGAGACCATATTTCTCATTTTGTAGTGAATAATTGCAGGGAGACTATTTAGTATGATTCTTCATCCACTTTTATTTCCGCGAATCATCATATGCAGTTCCCGCTTCCCATACTTTATCAATATATAAGTCAAGTTCATAATTCATCCAAAACTCTCAATAACAAACCTAAGGTGTGCAGAGAGAGAGAGAGAGAGAGAGAGAGAGAGAGAGAGAGAGAGAGAGAGAGAGAGAGAGAGAATCATGGGCGCTGTAAACGTTGGTCATTTCTTACTACTGAAATAAATTTGCAAACAAAATTAAAGATTCACACTTGTCTTCAGGATATCAGGGTTACAGAAAATTCTCAAAGGTATGAAATGTTTCTCCTAAATTATTCAGTCTTACAGGAAAAATATCTAATTCTGCACTGCAAGCGAAAATGAATTTAATTACAATTAAACAGATATTGGCCGAAGTGAAAATAGATGTAAACAGTCGCAAAGCTCCAAAGAAAACGCACATACAAAATCTAGGAAAAGAATTTTTTTATCATTTTCACGACTATCTCTAAAGGCAAAACAATGACTCATGTAATTCTGGTCTAAAATCCAATACTGTTGTGGTCACTGCAATACCTTTGGTATTTGTAACAGAGTTTTTTGGGGGGGTTTCGGCTCGTGTATTTCATTTCTTTTTAATCACACCAGCTTTTAGAGTTCATATTTCTCTTGGCACATTCCTGTGCATACGAGGAATTGCCAATGAACTCGACGTGATCTTTGCCGAGGTCGAACAAAGTTAAGGGGAAAATAGTGCATCTCTTGCGACCTATTGGAATTTCTGCTGATAATCTCCCAGGAATGTTTTTAATCCCTGGGAACTGTGAGAGGTGCTTTTCTGGGTATTTCTCGAGTAAATAAGTGTTACATGGAGCAGATCCCACAATTAGTGACCAAAGTATATAGATATAATAATAAATTAATGTATATATATATATATACATTATATATATATATATATATATATATATATATATATATATATATATATATATATATGCGTCTGTGGTGTGTGTTACAGTAAATTTGATCACCAAGGGCTAGTGCTAAACACAGCGAAACAGTGATTCATCTACACAGTTTCGCCGTGTTCAATATTAGCCCTGGGGAGGTCAAATGTGTTTCGCCGTGTTTAGTACTATAGTAGATTCACATCAACCGTGCATTTGATGTCTAGGCCCGTCCATACGACGCTCCTCATTGGCTGTTGATAAGCCACTCAAAGGGCTGGAAACTCTCAGTCTCTCTCGAGAGTTCACATGGGTAGGATATATGTTCTACCTCTTCGAGGGATGCGTCATTCAAAAGTATCCCTCGGGAGAGGCGGAACATACATCCTACCTATGTGAACTCTCGAGAGAGACTGAGAGTTTCCAGCCATGTGATTGGCTTATAAACAGCCAATCAGGAGCGTCGTAAGGGACTGGCCTGGACATCAAATGCACGTGACGTGAATCTACTATAGCCTCTAGCCAATCAAATGCACTACACACACACACACAACACACACATATATATATATATATATATAATATATATATATATATATATATATATATATGTGTGTGTGTGTGTGTGTGTGTGTGTGTGTGTTACTATGGCGTTATCACAAACAGTCCCATCGATTCCTATTCATATTTCGGTCTCGTACAAGGAGAAATTTTCCGTGTTAGGAAGGTGTGGGCAATATAAAAGAGGACTTCCTTTAAAACTCGATGCTGCAGCATCCATGTTACCTCCTTTTTGACCTCTGTTACGTTCATGCTGACACAGAAACACTGAAATATGTGGTCCTGGTGAAGTAAGAGATGTTATTGAAAGGGTTTTGTCCCCCCTTTGTAGAAGACCGACGCATATTTCTTGTTGTGTAGTTGTCAGTCAATATTGAATGGAGCTTAGAGATTAATGGCAGGAAAGCTTAGGGTAAGTTTTCATTTTGCGTAATGAAAATGATGAGTCTTATATATATATAATATATATATTATATATATATATATATATATATTATATACATATTTTTTATATATATATATATATATATATATATATTATATATATAACATATATTATATATATATATATATATATACATACATATATATATATATATATATATATATATATATATATATATATATATATATATGATATGTACGTATGTATGTATGTGTGTGTGGGGGGTGGAGTGTGAATTCTTTACAACGATCTGTTAAATGTGAAAAGGCCCATAAAATCTGAACCTGAATATTCTACTGCCAAGTCTTTTGTGCTCCTATGAGCAAGCGATATTAATTTGTAACATTGTCCATTGGAAAATTATGAGTTAAAGAAAGAATGGACCGAATTTTTCCTATATGAAGGGAACATTCACACGCGAGTAAAAACAATAAATAATTGTCACATTCAAGCTGCCTTATTTGATATTGCAATCGGCCTTTTAAGAAACTCGAGGACACCGCTTAGAGTCTACTCCAAAAGATTATATCAGCAATTAAATAGTTTTGTTACAGTTTTTCACGTTCTCAATTTTTCTCTCAACCTTCCATCATATATGTCATTCACTTCTGCCGTTTAAGAGTATTTGTTTTTCATTCTTCTATCACGTCATTCCCTTCAAAATACTCATGAAAAAAAAAAAAAAAAAATACACACGCAGCGCATAAAAGATTTTCTCTGTGTTTACACACCACACACTGTGGCTAGTCGATTTTCATAGGTTTCCTTTCGTTCTCTCACCATCTACGCCATTTGCCCTAAGAATCCTATAAAAAACACACACCCACACAGGCATCCATAAAGCATTCCATAGAAATGTTCACAAATCACGTTCTAGATGGTTGGTTATATTTCGCAGTCTTCCGTTCATTCTTCCATACCTCTGTTGTTCGCTTCAAGATTTTCATAAAAGAAAAAAATCATAATAAAAAAGCACGCACACGTTTAACCATAAATGAATCCTTCTAAATGTTCACAGATCGCTCTGTATGGCTGGTTTTACTGGCAAATACATAATGTTTCATGGTAATGTTAACTACGTATTCATTTTACTTAATTTTTATCTTTGAAATGATCGGGTAATTACGATGCTACATTTTGTTTTATAAAAAAAAAATATTCCGTAAAATGCATTAAAATCGGTAAAAATAAACACATTTCTAACATTCAATGTAAAATTCGTCTAAATCAAAATTAATATAAAATAAACAATATTTGACAGGAAGGTAAAAAATCTATTCAACCAGGAGTAAAACAGAGCAGCTATCTGCGTAAATTGTTCTCGTTCAGAAAAGAGCCAGGAATGATAAATATTAACGAAATTTGCAACTAATAAAAAAAAAAGCATAAATGGCAGAAATGTGGTAAAAAAAATAGTCACGAAACATGAATGACTCTTGCTTGGTTACAAACTGTGTTAAACTACTGTTAGGTATTTAATATGAATGATATTTCTTTTAGGATTCCATACCATATCTATTGTGACACTGAAATGACCCGAGTAAATCATTCCAATCTTTAGGAATAGTAAACATGTTTCAAATATAAGCAAAATGTGGAGAGAATCCACAGAGATCGTTTGCATAAAGTGACGGACATTCAAAACAGAATTTGGTATGGATCCACACATGGGATATTGTAGGGGTCTAAAAAAAAAAAAAAAAAAAAAACACACACACACACACAAATTGGAAGGTCAGATTCAGAACCACATACAAAATGTTAAAAGAGAAATTTTATCTTCTCTGACAGATTATTGGCCGTGTCGGGAGAATTCTATGAATAAATTGCATCTGTGTCGTTATCGTTGCAAAATTTTACGTTACACTTACATTGACGTTAAAAATAGACAAAAGAATCATTTAAATGATTAACAATGAATAATAGAGCTCTGTTTTCCTTATCGTTATAGTATATTCATGATAATCAAACACATATTTTTAGAAACAATCACAAAGAAGTGATGCGAGTTGTAAATATATTGTTGCTAAACTTGGTGAGAAATGTTGTATATTATATATATCGAAGTCAGGTGCCCCAAAATGGGAAACGTCTTTTACTGTAACATTGTTGACAACCTCGGACAGAGGGGAAGTCGGGGGGGGGGGGGGGGGGGGGGGGGGGGGCGAGAGAGTTTAGACCCTCCAAGGTATGACGGGTTTAGGGAGGGGGGTTCGTTAGAAAGATATGTCCTCTGACTATTTCTAATATTTTTTT
>NC_087207.1:8111535-8116535 GCF_015104395.2 Macrobrachium nipponense
CGTAGATCTGAGTTTGTTTGTTTGTATGATTTTTTACGTTGCATGGAACCAGTGCTTATTCAGCAACGGGACCAACGGCTTTACGTGACTTCCGAACCACGCCGAGAGTGAACTTCTGTCACCAGAAATACACATTTCTCACACCTCAATGGAATGCCCGAGAATCGAACTCGCAGCCACCGAGGTGGCAGGCCAACACTCAACCACCATGCCACTGAGGCGCTAAAATCGGAAGTGTGGCGCATTCTGTTGCCACCAGAAGGCGTATACGTAATACCGGCAGATGTACTTCAGTGAAATGAAGTAAACCGGCTTGAAAAGGAAAGTGCAATTTTGTCGTGGTCCAAGAAATTTTCTTTTTTTCTATTAATAAAAAGATAAAAAAAACAAAAAAGCAAATTAAGTAAATGGTAGTTTGTCACTTACCCAAGACAGAAGGACTGACCTTCCAAGGGTTAGAATTCCAAAATCACCAATGGAGTTCTCAATTTTTTTTTTCTTAAAATTTATAACAAGAAATGTTAGTAACTTCATCTTTGGTTGATATAATAATAATAATAATAATAATAATAATAATAATAATAATAATAAAATATAAGTAATAATAATAATAATAAAGTATCATTCATTGATGTCGCAATACCATGGGACAACCAGAGTGAAGAGAAAAAAAAAAAGGGAAAAAAAATGGATAAGTACCAAGTCTTGAAAATAGAAATAAGGATATGGGATATGCCAGTGAAAATTGTACCGATAACCATAGGACACTAGGAGGCACGATTCCACGACCTTGAAAAGGAATCTGGAAAAACTAGAGGCTGAAGTAGTCCAGGACTCATGCAGAAGAGTGTGGTCCTAGAAACAGCGCATATAGTGAGAAAAATGATGGACTCCTAACGAGGCAGGATGCAACCCGTAACCCCACACTATAAATCCCACCCAGCCGAATTGGAGGACTGTGATAGACCATTAATAATATAATAATAAATAATAATAATAATAATAAATATTTAACCATCCCCAGTAAATTACATTAAGCAATAGAGGAAGAAAGCAGTAAGGCAGCTAGACTTTGGGACGCTTACAGAAATGAACCTCTATCTCGTCGTACTAGAGAGACCAGATTCTCCTCTGCCAAGCACAGGACGAGGTCCTGTGCTTCATAAGCAGATGAATCGGAGATTATGGATTTGATTAATCTAACTGATTAATGCCTGGAAATCGGAGAGCGTCAGGGGAAGTCTTTCCTGCCCTTCGCTTTCAAACTGTTGAGACGTCCTCCCAGAAATGTTATGGAGGCTGACGTTTCTACGTATAATAAAGGAAGTATGAGTGGTTTGGTCTTATTGTTTCTCTGATCCATTTTACAAATTTGCGTTTTTATGTACATATATTTCAAGGGTCAATCGTATTTCAGTTGGCTTTGTTAATTCACTATAATTTTTTTTTTCTTGTCACATCTGTGACTTTTATTTCCTTTCAGCAATTTAAAGGTAATCATATCCTATCACTGACTATAAGCGAGAAGTGCGTATATCACCCAGTGCTCTGATAATTGCAAAACCACGTCATGAATATGACGAAGAAAAATCACAAAACTTTGCTGGTATCTCAAGCAAGACGAACACCAGATCCCTGATGAATAATTCCGCTCAAGATTATCTCTCAAGTGTATCCACAAGGCAGTGGTTTTCTTGGAGCCTGACCTCGCTAGACCTCCTGGGGGCAGCTCAGGATGAAGAGACGACGAACTTTCCTTCAGGAAAAAGTTCATATCATCAGGCATTGTTCTCTTCCAAGAATGGCTCTTACATTATCCTTATCAAACCATTTGTCAAGATGAGGAAGTGTATGCAATATCGAGACGTCGCTGTTCGTTCATACTTCGTTAGATTTGTATTACTAGATCAGCTTGTCCCACACATTGCATTAACTTTGTGATTGACCATTATGACTTTACTTAACTCTGCTGAGTAGTCTTTTGAGACTGTAGTTCCGTGAATAAAAGGATAAACGACAAAGACAACTTGGGAATTTGAAAATTTCATGTCTGCCGTCCTTTTATCTCTCTCTCTCTCTCTCTCTCTCTCTCTCTCTCTCTCTCTCTCTCTCTCTCTCTCTGTGTGTGTGTGTGTGTGTTGCTTGCATCCACCAAAAGCAGCCAAACTTTTTGTTTACCCGGCTATCATACTTGAGTGAATATTGTATTGCAATGCTTATAAGCCTATGCGTACTACGTACAAATTGTTTTCAAGAGGAAATCCACATTGATTTTGTATGATATTCTCAGATATTTGCGTTCAGTATTCAACCTTTATAGCTTTTTTTTCCAGTATCACTACTTCCCTGTACAGTGAAATGAATGGGAATCAGCCGCTGCTGACAAAACACTCACAGCCATAGGCTGAGGACCTTAGACATATTGCAATAGGCCTAATAATCTAACCGTTAAATAAACACAGACTATTATTAACTGCTTTACCCATCAGAAGCGCGCGCAAACAATCTGAACTTTTCCAGCTGTCTGCAGTAAGGGAAAGTGCAGTCTAGATAGGGCACACGCGACACCACAAATAAGTTACTCAAGTACTTTAGACACAATTTACCTCCAATTCATGGCATCACAGCAGAGCCATCTATTGGCAACGTGACAAACTTTAAGAGCTCTAGCTCGAGCTCATGCGGAAGGTCTGTCCTGCCGACAAGCGCGTATCGTTTTTTTTTTCTTTTTTTTTTTTATTTTACTCAACAAATAGGAAATCATGATGAAAAAGACTTGACATTTGTTTGCATATTTTTATGTAGTTATCTACGCATTCGGATGTTGGTTAGGTGATAAAAGATCCCCAACTTTACAGTTTGTTTCTTATTTCCTTGGCACAACGTTTTAATCCATATACAAAGTGCGCGGATGTCCATGTCATCTTTAGTACTACACATAAGTAGCGTTCAAGGGACCCTTCCATAGAAAGTGTTCCCTTAGTACATTTTTTATGAATATTTAATGACTCATCTTGTGCACAACATCTCTAGAGAAAGTAATGTATTAAGGTTAACTAACAGGTTCATTTTTCACAAAAGGATTTTTTTTTTTTCATTTTTACCAAACTTGCCTAATTCAAAATTACTCAAGAGGGAAATTCATCCTTAATATGGCTGATGGACATTCAGAGCTATTTATGCAATCACTTTTGAGAGTGAAGCCTAGTTATTTCATCACTTTCACCATACGCAAATATATACAGTATATATATATATATATATATATATATATATATATATATATATATATATATATATATATAAGCGAATACCACGGAAATGATAGTCAGGAATCCAAGCGCTTTCGTCTTTATTCAGACATCGTCAAGGAGCTACACGATGTCTGAATAAAGACGAAAGCGCTTGGATTGCCCTGACTCTCTCATTTCCCGTGGTATTCGCTTATTTTATGAAGTCACGTGCATCTACTGTGATTTTTTAAGCATATATATATATATATATATATAATATATAAATATATATATATATATATATATATATATATAATATATATATATATATATATATATATATATATATATATATATATATATATATATATATCTCCATTTCTTATTTGCAACCAATAGCTCCTGCACTATTATTTCCAAGAACGCCATGTATATGGGAGTCACTGCCTCGTTATTTATACCCGGTTTGAAAACAAATAGCGTAACGATTGGAAGCCAATACATAGTTGGGTAGTTTAGCTACAGAAGAGAAAATAACAAAAGCGAACTGATTTAACTGTTTATAACAAAGAAGGTTTTTCTCTCGAGTGACACGTTTTTATCAAATGCAATTTAATGATCCTTTGAGTTTGTCCTGTATCGATGTGCTCTTGATAATTATATATACTAATAATAATAAAGCAGGCAGAACAAACATGAAAGACGTTGTCTGAAATCCACCAACGGAATCCTTGAGTCACTTCCTTGGTCATTAAGGATTCCTAAAGTGTCCACAAATCCTCTGCAAAGAAAGATTTTCCGATTCGAAAAACAATCGAACGGAAAAGAAGAAGTTTTTTCTCTCTTAAAGGTTTCTCCTTATCTCATTTCCGTAAGAAAAAAAAGAAGACCCATTAACTTCTCGTTTTGGACAAACTTTTCCTTTAGATATATTTCCCTATTGATTTCTTTTTCAATTGGTTTAGATTTCCATGTATTATTATATCTACAATGAACAAAGCTGAATACAATAAGAGAGAATAGTTTTTGATATTCAACTCATTCTTGACATGTGTTTCTAAATTGCACTCATTGTCATCATTATTGTAAAATAATGCCACCAACAGCTAAATAAATGGCAAAACATTTTGTATAAAACATTACAAATAGGTGCTTTCCAATGCATGGGACAAAAATGCATTTGTGAACAAAACGCATTTCGATAATAATAATAATAATAATAATAATAATAATAATAATAATAATAATAATAATAAAAGGGTATCCTGCAGTACTCATCAGCAGTTGAGGATGATCTACGACGGTAATTCCCGCCTCCCCCCCCCCTCTCTCTCTCTCTCTCTCTCTCCCTCTCTGGCCTCGACAGTTGGGTCTTAGCGTGTCTAGCTAACCTTAAACAAAGAATTAGCAACGACAGAGAATCTATTTGCGTTCATTCTGATATATTAACACGAATTTTTATTTTTTATTTATTTATTTATTTTTTTTGTAAATCATGGAACGTCGAATGAAGGGATGGGATGCCCCATCAGTGATGCATAAGAGAAAATAATGAAAACCTCACCAATTCTGAAAAATGTCAAAGTACAAAAGAAAAAAAACTACCAGGAATTTTACCTAATACAGCAAATTTTCTTTCTTTTCAAACCGGACGTTCAACTCATTTTTAAAGACGCTTTTATCATGGTTTTCATTGTTACAGACTATGATTATTCTCTTGACAAATGTAAATACAAAAAGAGAACTTCTATTTTGAACAGGTCCAAT
>NC_087207.1:8121535-8135089 GCF_015104395.2 Macrobrachium nipponense
CAGCCATCCGAAGTCCTCCGAATAGACGGAGCACAGAAAAAAAATAAAAAAATAAAAAATAACCGCCAAAACGAGATCTATCTTGACCTAATTTCGGCGAAGCGAAACGAACTTTCGGCCAGATAGTTCGCCTCGTTTTTATTCATGACCTCTCAGGAAAAGAGGTTCGAGTCTCTTTTATGCTTCTCAAAGTCATGCCATCAAAAGGCCATCGTCTGCTCTTTTCATAGAAGCCATTATTTGAGTTTTTTTTTTCTGTTTGTCAAAAGATCGCGGTTGAAGTCCTGTCACCCAGCGGAAGTTTCTATTGATAGACTTTCTCTTCCCAGCTGACGGCAATCGAACCTTTACAAACGGGCCTTGGCTGCATTGGTGGTTCCTCGAATATATTCATCGTAAAATAAAATAAAAAAAATAAAAATTGTCTGTGCAGTAGTGTGGGATGCTAGTTTTCGTTTTAAGGGCAAGAATATGATAAAAATGATCGAAAACATTGCTGATATTATTCATGATTCCCGCTCATTGCTAATTAATACAGAGATTATTACGAACGTTCTTGATACCGAAGGAAATATATTTCATTCATTGAAGAAGTACGACCACAGGCGTGTAAATATTTAAATAGGTCGTTTCAATGTTTGTCTTTTTCATTGCCTTCAGGTCTCTTTTCCATAAACGAAAGCTGATATTTATGTATATCTACCAGATGTGGTAGCTTCTTTTAACTTGAAAGATTTCTCTCTGTAAGCGATTTCTTCGAACAGACTTACCAAATTGGCTGTGTGTGTGTGTGTGCGTGTTTGTGTGTGTGTAGGTGTGAGTTTGTGTGTGTGTGTGTGTGCGTGTTGTGTGTGTTTGGGTGGTGTGTGAGTGTGGAGTGTTGTAAGCAAACAAACGAAACACAATAATTTAAAAGCCCTAAAAGCCCTATATTTTACAATGTTTCAGCAGTAAATTTTTCAATTATGCCTTCACAGCAGTACCCTACGCCATCACCCAAGTTCGATTGTACCGTTATACTGGAATACAGATTGTTTATTGTTTGCCAACAGATAGCAGTGTTAGAAAATAATTGCCACTGATGAATAGTTAATTGCCAAAGAAACCATAGGAAGTAGTGTTGCAGCTAATGATGCACTGGACATCTACTACTGTAATCAATGCCTGATTGCCTGGCCATTGAATGGAAATAGCTCGCACTGCAAAATGTTATTCATTATGTATTTGACATTACTTTAAAACAATCCATATAAACGTTGTTGTATTTTTTATTCTATGGCGTGTATATTTCAGTTTCTTTATGATTGGGGATCTCCTATTCACTTTTTGCTCATTTTGATATTCTCTTATATATATAAGAAAAAAAATCCCACGTGTATCGTGGACGCTCCGACAACAATGCAAACAAAGACCTTTTTATGTCGATGTGAATATTACAAGCCTTCAACAATAAGGCAGGAAAGGGATGCCAGCAAATTATGTTCTGCAACAACATAGATTACTAAGGTATAAATCACTCATCTGAAGCCAATTCGAAGAACTGTCTCCTAATTTCCTACTTTCAAAGGGATTTCTGGTCAAGCGCTCTTCCACGTCCGGAAAAGCCAATGACGATCCCGTCCTACTTAATTAAAAGACCCTCCCACGAGAAGCGGTCTTTCGTAACTCGTAATTCATCATATGGCGGTGTCTGCAACTCTCTCAATTGTGAAGAAGATGGGATGATGAGGCGTTTGTTCCCTAAATGACTTAATCTCTGTTTCTGCAAAATGTCATCTGCACAATCTGTTATTATTATTATATTGCTATGATTATTGTCATTACTGGTATTTTCCTTTTTTCATTAACACTGAGATTATAATCAATATATATTTTACATTCAATTTTTTAACTATTCTCAATCTTAGTACGGTTATGACCAATATTTAGACTACCATCTTTTATACTACCTCGGCAAATATGGATATGCCGATTAATCGTTTTTTTTTTAACATGTTGTTTTATGTATCTAAACTGTATGTTATAGACTATTCTTTGTATATTCCATGTATATGGCCTTGAGCTGAAAATAAAAATTATTATTATTATTATTATTATTATTATTATTATTATTATTATTATTATTATTACTTCAGACAGGAGGAGGAGAAGCTCTGCAGTATACATGTTTTACGATCACAGACTAGATTTGATCCTAAAGGTTGACAAGAATCGTTTACCAATTAGAGGAAACGAAGGAAGATGAATCGAGAAGTTTATGAGTTCAAAATGAATCGGTATCATTTGATCTTTCTAAAATCTTGCTATTCATCCTGTCTTCCTTTTTCCTCCTGGTATCTGGTATCTGAGGCTTTTTGGATCTGCTTGAGGGGAATGGACTCTGTCCCCACTGGAGGAAGCTTTATTGGAAACATTCCTTCCCCTCAACAAGTGTGTTCCCTTACCAGGAGATGAATGAATCCCATAGACCTGCATCCATAAAAACATCTCCCTTTCTTTTGACCCTAAAAGGGAAATTGAGTTCATGAAGCAATTTGAATGCAAATACACTTTTGGATAAAAACTGTTGGTGGAACTGCTATCACTTTGGGAAGCGAATATAGTGACTGTATTTGGTTTCGAATGATATGAGAGATGTACACTGAATGATAACTATGGATTCGATTTTCACATTGAATGTATTTTCCCTTACAAGGAATTACTTTCTATTCCATATTTATTTCCTTACTTATAAGAAAAGTGCATTTCAGTTTACTATAAGTCGTTCATTTGGAGCAATTTGATCGTACTACAAATATTTAATTTATTATTATCATTATCATCATTAGTATTATTATTATTATTATTATTATTATTATTATTATTATTATTATTATATTATTATTATTATTATTATTATTTTACTACTACTACTACTACTACTACTACTACTACTAATCAGAATTTAAATACTCTTTCGTGGAACATAGTAGTCGACCACTAATTGTATAACAAACATTAGCAGGATTCCGTGCTATTAAAACACAACATTATCATAATTAGCAAAGTAATGATGAAACTCGAACAGGAAAAAAGAAAACTTTACTGAAAATCACATGGTCAAAACACAAACGAAGATAATAATTTGTAAACAGGAGTTGTGTTCGTTAACTTTCCACCTGCTTAATTATGATATTTATTTCTTTTCATATGTGTGAAAAATACAATGGAAACTGCTGAGATATCTTATGAAGATAATGAAAACAAAATTTCTTTTCAAGTGTAAAAAATACTATTGAAATTATTGAGATATTTTATGAAGATAATGAAAATAAAATTTCTTTTCATATGTGAAAAAATGCTATGGAAACTGCCGAGATATTTTATGAAGATAATAAAAATAGAATCATTGTTAAAAAATTTGGTGAATGCTTTCTCTCGATTGTCGTAGTTAACACAATTCCTGGTAATAGAAAAATAAGTAAGGAATAAGTGAATGACTCGAACATGATAATCCAGTTCGGTTTCACGCGATTCCACCCCATATTTTTCGGCCGGAAGTGTGTCAAACTCAGGGGTAGTGAGCGGCCCACCGGCAGCGACAGATCCTTGATATCCCCCACCAGAAAAAAAAGAGGGGATAAATATTTCGGACGCATCGTTTTTTTTTTTTTATTTGTTTTTTATTTATTTAGTTCATTTAGTTATTTTGTGCTCAGGGAAAAGGAATTGAGAGACTCGTGACCCTTATTTATATTCGTTGATGTTCGGGGGTGGGGTTTACCATTTTCATCTATATTCCAAAATATGTCCCGTTGCTAAGCCCTATGAATTTTGTGTTCTTATCGTCATCAATTTCTGAGCATCATTGTCCTCTGAACTTTTCTCTTATGTCCACAGCTATTATTATTATTTTATTACTATTACTATTATTAATATTTTATAGTTGATGCGGCAGTCATTATCTCCTCAATTGCATGGCTGGCGTTGATAATAGTTAAATATATATAACATACTGACGCTAAATCTGTGTTCAATTAAGACTAGTTAAATATACACCGATTCGCACTTCATCAGCATTGACAGTAAGGCGTAATGCAAAATGTACTCTCTTTTTTTTTTGTTTTTTGGAATAGTTATAAATGGTTAAAAGGCGACGAAATGTAATATTATGGAGGAAGAGTGGATAGCCAATAAGAGAGAGAGAGAGAGAGAGATGAGAGAGAGAGAGGAACAAACGCAGCGTCAGTTTTTCTTTTGCAGCTTTAGAAAGATAAATTCAACTTGAGGATTTTGCTTTAAAACAGTAAAAAAAATTAATAAATAAACAAAAATTTTTAAAATCTCTCCATTATGAAGGAAGCAACGAATCGTGGACCTTTCAAATTTGTTTCCCCGGAGGAGTAGAAAACATCTGGAATTTTCGAGACCGAAGAAAAAATACGATGAACTCACTCGCCGGTTATATCTATTACGATTTTTCTCTCCAGTCAAACCAACCCGTAATTTTTCCGTTTCTCTTGGGGACCGTTGGCCTTGTAGCATTCTGCCCTTTTTCTCCGTCCGCTTGCAGTTTGCCTTACAATGACCAAGGAGAATAATAATTCTGGGTATGTAAGAACTTGTGTGCATTAGTCCAAAAAAAAACTATTGCTCTTATCTATGTTGACAGTTTACAAGATAATTTCTCTCTCTCTCTCTCTCTCTCCTCTCTCTCTCTCTCATCTCTCTCTCTCTCTCATCTTTTTTTTTAATTTTTTTTTCGAAGTTCCTTATTTGTTCAACTGCTTGAAGAGTAGTACGAAGCTAATATGCGTTCTCAAAAAAATTTTCATTTTGTTTTAGTCTTTAAATGAGATGTATTATTATTATTTATGTATTATTTAGTTTTTATATTATTATTATTATTATTATTATTATTGTTGTTGTTGTTGTTGTTGTTTTAAAAATGGTTGCTGCTTCAGTACTATTAATTTTGTAAAGAGTCTTCTTCTATTTTTTCTGGTGACGGCTTTTGTCTCGTTGTTGATTATTCTGGGTGAGCAACGCACCAAAGTGGCATGGTAAAAATTCGGTTGAGTCATTTTGGTTTATTATTGTTATCATTCAATCTCTCTCTCTCTCTCTCTCCAATGCGACATTTCGTCCTGATCCAACGGGACATTATTCAGCGATGACTGCTGAGGGACTCAACCGAATTTTTTACCATGCCCTTTGGTGCGTTTGCTCTCCAATCTAAGCAACAACGAGGAAAGCCGTCGTCAGAAAAATAGAGAAGACTCTCTACAAAATTAATAGTGCTGAAGCAGCAAACCATTTTTAACAAAACCTGGTCTACGAGAGGGTCTCCTTCCGAAAGTATATTATTATTATTATATTATTATTATTATTATTATTATTATTATTATTTATTATTATTATTATTATTATTGCTAATGTTGTTGTAATGTTACAATAAATTACGATGAGCAAAAAGATTTATGAAAACATCTAGGAAAATAGTACGAATAAAAATAAAAAAAAAATAAATAAATAAAAGGCCAATATCAAGCTCTCCGTATGAAGTCATTCGTTTCTGTAGTTATTTTCTAAACAAAATATCCGTGAAATTTCATACATTTCCTCCAAAATAACAAGCTGGTGTTTTTATGATTGATTTTATTGATATTGCTAATAATTAAAAGGGATTCACTGAACGACAAACGACTATATGTCATGAGGTTCTTTTAATTAAAATTACCGAAGAATGAATTGATAACGAGACGCCATTAGGTACTTCAAATAGGTTCTGATGTGCTTTCGTTAAGCAGATAAAAAGGATGGAAAATATATATTTTTCTATTTTATTGACACGCTGAAAATTATCATTAAAAGGTGAGGTCCTATATGACGAGGGAAATAAATACTATCGTGAAATGAGAATATTTTTGTTACCAATGACAAGCCTTTGTTTTTTTTCGCGGCTCAAGGTATGGTAATGTTATGTAGGATTTCAAAACGATATGTTTATGGAAACACTCTCACGAACTTCTGAATAACTGAAATGAATTTACCTAGTTTTCACTCTTTTGTTAATGATTAGTTTTTTTTTTAAGTTATATTCTTCTGTACATTTTGATTATTTTTCAGAATATTATTCATTGTGCCGAATACAATGAAGAGGATATCACAGGCAAATTGTTACGATGCCCATGAAGTTTAGCCTAGTTTCCATAATATTTGTCTAAGGTTTTTTAACAAAGTAAAAAGTGTCTTGAAACCTTTAGTCATAATACATATCAGTGCCAATCTTTGAATAATAATAATAATAATACTGATACTGGCTCAAAAAAAAAACTTCAAGGCCCTACACCCACGAATAGCAGAACAACTCCAGCATTGTATCTCAAATCACCAAAGCACCCAAATGGATGACCACAGGAAGAACATCATTAGTACAAAAAAGACAAGAGTAAGGGAAATATAGCCAGTAACTACAGGCCATCACCTGCCTACCAATAATGTGGAAGTTACTAACAGGTATCATCAGTGAAAGGCTTATACAACTACCTAGAGGAGACAAACACCATCCCCCACCCCCCCCAACACAGAAAGGCTGCAGAAGGAAGTGTAGGGGCACAAAAAGACCAGCTCCTGATAGACAAAATGGTAATGAAGAACAGTAGGGAGAGGAAAACCAACCTAAGCATGGCATGGAGAGATTAGACTATGAAAGCCTTCGACATAGATACCACACACATGGAATAATAGAATGCTGAAAAATATATGGGGCAGAGGAAAACACCATCAGCTTCCTCAAAAAATACAATGCGCAACTGGAATACAACACTTTACAAGCTCTGGAATAATAAGGACTAGCAGAGGTTAATATCAGGAGAGGGATCTTCAGGGCGACTCCCACTGTCCCCACTACTCTTCGTAGTAGCCATGATTCCCATGACAAAAGTACTACAGAAGATGGATGCCGGGTACCAACTCAAGAAAAGATGCAACAGAATCAACCATCTGATGTTCATGGACGACATCAAGCTGTATGGTAAGAGCATCAAGGAAATAGATACCCTAATTCAGACTGTAAGGATTGTATCTGGGGACATCAGGATGGAGTTTGGAATAGAAAAATGCGCCTTAGTCAACATACAAAAAGGCAAAGTAACGAGAACTGAAGGGAGGGATAAAGCTACCAGATGGAGCAACATCAAACACATAGATGAGACAGGATACAAATACCTGGGAATAATGGAAGGAGGGGATATTAAAAACACCAAGAGATGAAGGACACGATCAGGAAAGAATAATATGCAGAGACTCAAGGCGATACTCAAGTCAAAACTCAACGCCGGAAATATGATAAAAGCCATAAACACTCACTGGGCAGTGCCAGTAATCAGATACAGCGCAGGAATAGTGGTACTGGACGAAGGCAGAACTCCGCAGCATAGATCAGAAAACCAGGAAACATATGACAATACACAAAGCACTACACCCAAGAGCAAATACGGGACAGACATATACATAACACGAAAGGAAGGAGGGAGGGAGTAGGAACTACTAAGTATAAGAGGACTGCGTCAACATCGAAAAACAGAGCACTGGGGCATATCTGAAAACCAGTGAAGACGAGTGGCTAAAGAGTGCATGGGAAGAAGACTAATAAAAGTAGGTGACGAAAAAAAAAGATCCCCCAGAAATATACAGAGACTGGGAGAAAGACAGACAGAACAGAGGGACTGGACACAAACAAACCAATGCACGGACAATACATGAGACAGACTAAAGAACTAGCCATCGATGACAATTGGCAATGGCTACCAGAGGGGGAGAGCTAAAGAAGGAAACTGAAGGAATGATAACAGCGGCAGAAGATCAGGCCCTAAGAAGAACTAGATGATGTTCAAAGAAAACGATAGACGGAAATAACATCTCTCCCATATGTAGGAAGTGCAATACGAAAAATGAAACCATAAACCACATAGCAAGCGAATGCCCAGCACTTGCACAGAACCAGTACAAAAAGAGGCATGATTCAGTGGCAAAAGCCCTCCACTGGAGCCTGTGCAAGAAACATCAGCTACCTTGCCAGTAATAAGTGGTACGAGCACCACCAGAGGGAGTGATAGAAAAAACGACCAGGCAAAGATCCTCTGGGACTATGGTATCAGAACGGATAGGGTGATACGTGCAAACAGACCAGACATGACGCTTGATTGACACAGTCAAGAAGAAAGTATCACTCATTGATGTCGCAATACCATGGGACACCAGAGTTGACGAGAAAGAGAGGGAAAAAATGGATAACTGTAATCAAGATCTGAAAATAGAAATAAGAAGGATATGGGATATGCCAGTGGAAATCGTACCCATAATCATAGGAGCACTAGGCACGATCCCAAGATCCCTGAAAAGGAATCTAGAAAACTAGAGGCTGAAGGAGTCCAGGACTAATGCAGAAGAGTGAAGATCCTAGAAACGGCACACATAGTAAGAAAAGTGATGGACTCTTAAGGAGGCAGGATGCAACCCGGAACCCCACACTATAAATACCACCCAGTCGAATTGGAGGACTGTGATAGAGCCAAATAAAAAAAAAAAAAAAAAAAAAAAAAAATAATAATAATAATAATAATAATGTTCTAAGAGGTCTACAATAATTCAAAATGTTGCGAGTTCGCCCTGTACGATTTAAAAACCATTTACAAAAGTTTCGAACCCTTCCCTGGGTTCATCTTCAGTCCAAGGGAAGGTTCGAAAGCGTTTGTAAAGGGTTTTTGTTTTTAAACTATACACGAACTCGCAACATTTTTTTTTATTTTTGGTTGGACCTCTTAGAACATTTTATATATTCTCGCGATAAAGAATTTTACTAATAATAATAATAATAATAATAATAATAATAATAATAATAATAATAATAATGATAATAATAATAATAATAATAATAATAATAATGGCTACGGAGGGGAGAGCTAAATTAAAGCCCAAGGAAACTGAAGGAATGATAACAGCGGCACAAGATCAAGCCCTAAGAACCAGATATGTTCAAAGAACGATAGACCGAAATAACATCCTCTCCATATGTAGGAAATGCAAATACGAAAAATGAAACCATAAAACCATATAGCAAGCGGAATGTCCGGCACTTGCACAGAACCAGCACAAAAATAGGCATAGATTCAGTGGCAAAAGCCTCCACTGGAGCCTGTGAAGGAAACATCAACTACCTTGCAGTAATAAGTGGTACGAGCACCAACTTGAAGGACTGATAGAAAACGATCAGGCAAAGATCCTCTGGGACTATGGTATCAGAACAGATAGGGTGTGATACGTGCAAATAGGACCAGACGTGACGTTGATTGACAAAATCAAGAAGAAAGTATCACTCATTGATGTCGCAATACCATGGGACACCAGAGTTGAAGAGAAAGGGAGGAAAAAATGGATAAGTATCAAGATCTGCAAATAGAAATAAGAAGGATAATAAGGGATATGCCAGTGGAAATTGTACCCCATAATCATAGGAAAAACACTAGGCACGATCCCAAGATCCCTGAAAAGGAATCTAGAAAAACTAGAGGCTGAATGTAGCTCCAGGACTCACGCAGAAGAGTGTGATCCTAGAAACGGCGCACATAGTAAGAAAAGTGATGGACTCCTAAGGAGGCAGGATGCAACCCGGAACCCCACACTATAAATACCACCCACCCAAGTCGAATTGGAGAACTGTGCTAGAGAAAAAAAAAAAAATAATTTGGAAGAAGACCCTCTTTTAAACAAATTCTGTTGAATAAAATGGCAGAATTCATTCCGACCGAATTAATCTTGAGTATATCTTTTCTATTTTCTATTTTTCTTATTACTCGCGGGTAATAAGAAAAATAGAAAAGATAACATATAAGCTTAACTCACTGAAATCTGCCATTTTCATTCAGTAGAATAATAAATAATAATAATAATAATAAAATAATAATAAAATAATAATAACTAATAATAATAATAATTTCCCCTTCCCCATTCAATTTCTTGCATGCACACCTCGAGAAACCGCTATCCTCTGCCCCACATCACCAACCACACGGCCCCCCCCCCCCCCCCCCCCCCCCCCCCCCCTCCCCCCCCCCCCCCCCCCCCCCCCCCCCCCCCCCCCCCCCCCCCCCCCCCCCCCCCCCACCCCCCCCCCCCCCCCCCCCCCCCCCCCCCCCCCCCCCCCCCCCCCCCCCCCCCCCCCCCCCCCCCCCCCACCCCCCCCCCCCCCCGGTTTCTTATTCCGTGCAGACGCTATAACCGAGGGAACAAATGACATGAGATCATGCGACACAGCGAACATTTGGTCTATATTTTCCTATATTCTACTTGCGTTACTTTTATTTAAGTAATACGCGTACATCTCTAGTTAACTCCGAATTATATGTTTTTCAGAAATTCCTTTATTCCTTATATTGTTCAACGTTCTTGAAATGTAAAAACGTAACATGCGTTGTCAAAAAATATTTTGTTTCATGGCTTATGACAATTTTTAAATGAGATTGCTTGCATTTATTATTATTATTATTATTATTATTATTATTATTATCATTATTATTATTATTGCTGTTGTTTTTGTTGTTGTAATGATACAATGAATGACTACGAGCGAAAGAGTTACGAAGCTCTAGAAAATAGTACGATGAGTACAAAAAGAAAATGACCAACATCATGCTCGGCGAATGCTGTCATCCGTTCCTGTAGTTAATTTGTCTACAAAATCTCAGTGAAATTTCATAAATTTCCTGTAAAACAACTTCCTGATATATTTCGACAGATTTTATTGATATGCTAATGATGAAAAGGGAATCACTAAACGAAATACGAGGCCATTAGGTACTTCAAAAGGTTCTGATATGCTTTCGTTGAGCAGATAAAAATCGAAAGGTACTTTTGCGTTTCACTGATGCGGTAAAAATTATAATCAAAAGGTTGGGTCCCATATGATGAGGGAAATAAATATTATCCTGAACAGGAATGTTTGCCTCACGAGTCTGTTTTTCGTTTCAAGATAAATTTCTATACAATTCTGAATTATATATTTCAGTTATAACTTTCACAAACATATCAATAATGAAGTTGAAATTAGATAGTTTTCCCTCGTTTATGAAAGTTTAATTTTTTTAGGTGGTATTTTTCGGATACAAAGAAACCTGTTTACATGGAACAAGTACACCAAAGGGGCCACTGACTTGAAATCCAAGCTTCCAAAGAACGTTGGTTTCAACCTCCCACCGCAGGCCCCCACGCTGCACCAGTAACTGATCATGCTACAGAGCCAATGACTTTTCATTGCCTTGGGGAGACGGGTACCCGCGACTTTTGCGTGGCATACCACGACACCACTAACCACCATACCAGCGACCCAGCAGCAGAAGAGACAAAAACGATCCAAAGGTTCTATTTGACGACTAAAATATTTATCATCATACTTAAAAAATTTCAGTAAAAATAAATTTTGTAGGTTCTTAATCTAAAAACGTCCAGTTTTCAAAAAACGTTTATCATTATACTGAAAAGAATTATGCAGTAAACAATTAATTTTGTAGGTTCTTATTCTAAAAACGTCTACTATGAGATTCAGAGCCTCTGTAACACGGTTTTTTGGACTTTGCTCCTTATCAAAGCATCGGATGTAGCTGAAAGTTGACATATGTATATTTTACAACCACACACAAATTTTTGTCAGCATTATCAATCACCTAAACCCGATAGTTTTAATTTTTATAGAGTCAAAATTATTCTAGCCGATGGCATGGCCAATGATTACGAGCCAAGAGTCGAAAAAACATTCATTACTGTAAGCAAGGTAAACAACTTTGACGAATTTTTGTTGCCCCGCCCATCCACCAGACACAAACTCATTCACCTTGTTCCATCGGCTCTGAAACCCAAAGTCTTTATGAATGGCGGAACGATACATAGATGTGGGTGGCAGCCTCATGAAGTCATCATTCTGACGATAATTATGGTGAAGTTTAAAGCCAAATACGGTACCGGCATATTTTTTTTTGTCAGTAAATAGGTAGATAGCCAATAAATAAAATTGCTTGACATTGGATATAGCAGTTATCAAATCAAGCTTGTCAACTATGTTTTTGAAAAGTACCAACTATTCCTTACATCTTGTCAATCTGTTTGTGACCTATAAAGTAGACAGTAATTTCTAGGAAACTTGTTTTTGTATTTATTAACATATCTTGTTGGTTTGTTCATTATGACAATTATCAGTGGAGAGGTTTCAGAGTCCATAAAGGTTTGCTGCTTTGCTTGCATTTAAATTTGTGTGTCATTGTTGCCAGAGGTATAGCCTTCGTTACGTATAGCCAATCATCCATCGAAAAAGAGGGAAGAAATGCTGTCCTAAGCTCCGTAACGAGTGCGGTCGAAACCTTTTCTCTGAGTAAGTTGGCCCGTCTTCAAAAACAAGTCACTTTTACTTTATAAGTACCGAATTATTCAACCTACATAATGCAGAATACAGTCAAAATTCATGTGTAGATATAATGTGTATTCCGAATAAGTGTTATATTTATGAAATGCATAGATAAAAAGCTTATTGCGAAAAAACCGTGTTACAGAGGCCATGAATCTCATAGTAGTGTTTCATACCTTTGCCTTTTAATTAAGAAATTTCAGGATTTTTTAAGCTCAGAATATCATTTCTCTTAAAATTCTCGCACAGCATACCTCACATTCTTGTGCTTTTCCTTTCATAATATACCAATGACACAAATGGAATCATTTAATTATCTCATTCTTGCGCCAATTAAAATTTCGCCAATTGGAAGCAAAAACCTCATCAGGTTGTTGAGGAGAATAAAATACCTTAATTCTGGTCCCAAGATGAGAAAAAAACAAGTAAAAAACGCGCTGAAGCTTCTTCGGCGCAATAGAGTTTTCCGTCCGGTGATGACTCAGCCACAGCCCATAAAACAATTAGCCTCGGCCCATGAAACTCAACCATGATCCGGTGGTGGCCTATGTTTGGTACCTATAGTGCTGCTAGAAGTACGATCATGGCTAACTTTAACCTTAAATAAAATAAAAACTACCGAGGCTAGAGGGCTGCAATTTGGTTTGTTTGATGAATGGTGGGTGGATGATCTGCATACCAATCTGTAGCGCTCTAGCCTCATAGTTTTTAAGATCTGAGGGCGGACGAATAGGCAATTTTTTTTACTGTTAACTAAAAAAACTTTCTCTCTCTCTCTCTCTCATGCGAGATTAGTGGGCTGTACTATTATGAAATTTTCAACGCAAATGCACACATGTTATGGTGGCTGACATCAAACAGGTGTATTGGCTAATATCCGAAGTTAATATGCATGGCTAATTTCATGATGGGACGACATTCTTTCCCAAGTGACAGGCAATAAGCCAAGAAAACGAAGAAAAAGAAGGAAAAAACAAAAATGGGTAAATCATTTCGATCTGAAAATACTATAGATTATTCGTACTAAATATTATTCAACCTAGTTATCTTGTTTTATGAAAGTTGATGCTTGTGTGTTAAAGAGAGGCGTGTTTCCGTCTAACAATCATATTTAACTA
>NC_087207.1:8135589-8156573 GCF_015104395.2 Macrobrachium nipponense
TGTGAATCTTTAATTTTATTTTGTTTGCAAATTTATTCGTAGTAAGAAATGACCAAGCGTTTACAGCGCCCATGATTCTCTCTCTCTCTCTCTCTCTCTCTCTCTCTCTCTCTCTCTCTCTCTCTCTCTCTCCTCTCTCCCTCTCTCAACACCCTTAGGGTTTGTTATTGAGAGTTTTGATGAATTAATGAACTTGACTTATATATTGATAAGTATGGGAAGCGGGAAACTGCATATATGATTTCGCGGAAAATAAAAGTGGATGAGATCATAACTAATATGTCTCCCTGCATTATTCACTACAAATGAGAAATATGGTCTCGTGTGATAAAATAGAAACTCCCGTATTTTAACGAATTTGAGGCGCTCTGTAAAATGAAGAATGAAAATGGGACAAATGAATATCGTCCTGAGTTAAAAAAAAAAAAAAAAAAAAAAAAAATTAAAAACTAAGGCAGAATTTTGCAGTTTATTTTGATGCTACTAATGCAAAATGTCTTAAATTACTAATAAACTGAGTCGAGGAAAGATCGGTTCAAGGAAAGAAACATAACCATATTTACTCTTGAATTAAAAGCTCCTGGAGCAAATGATTATAAAACCTGTGGAAATGTCGGCAATTATTAACATAAGCATTTGAGATAAAAACATCTTTGATTAAACTCTGATCTGCATTAAATTCTATTGTTGATGGCGTTCATTGAAAGCTGCAAATATTAAGCGTTTTTACAAATCCTTCCCATTTGGCAAGAGATAAAATCATATGTTGGGTTACCGTATGGTCAGCTACAGTAGATTCACATCAACCGTGTCTAGGCCCGACCATTACGACGCTCTTGACAAGCCAATCACAGGGCTGAAAACTGTCAGTCTCTCGAGAGAGTTCGCTCAGGCAGGATGTCTGTTCCACCTCTCCTGATGGATACGTCTTTCAAAAGTATCCCTTAGGAGAAGTGAAACATACATCCTACCCATATGAACTTTCGAGAGAGACTGATAGTTTCCAGCCCTGTGATTGGCTTATCAGCAGTCAGTCAGGAGCGTCGTAAGGGACTGGCCTAGACATCAGATGCGCGCTTGATGTGAATCTACTATAGGGAACCCAAGGATATCATTCTTTTAATTTTACTCTTCATGAATTAATACAACATGCATTGTAATCAATCATTTTAGGCATAACTGCGCGTTGACTATACAATCAGTTATCTCAAACCTTGGGGTTTTCCCTAGGGTCCGTAACATGACCATCTACAGGACTTTGATAGCTGGTGCACCTAGGAATATTTTTCATTTTTGTCTTTTTCCTGTAATATCCAAAAGTGTCTGACCGACTAATTAAAGCGTATGACTTTCGCTCCGTTTTATCTTTCTTTTTTTAACTTTACTTTTCTTCCCTTTTTACCTCATCCAAGATGGCTCTTATTGTGACTGGGTTGGTTTTTTTGCCTCCTTGTTTGTGTTCGTGTGTTCGTGTGCGTTGTCGATTTTATAGCACGAAAACCATTCCGTGTCCGTTTTTACGGTGAATTTAATTTTTACATATAAATATATATATATTATGTTGGCAGACCTTGACCTGGGAAACAAGCAGTATGCAAATGAAGGACCTTCATCATGCGTCCTTCCTCACTGCCAATAAAGTCAATGAAATGAAATAGTTATGCTTTCTCTCATATATCTCTGATGTGTAGTCCGTTCTCAAAATGTTCAGGGTCTTTCTTATTTTCATTGTAGGGACAGAGACAGCGAGACAAACAGACAGAACGTGAGAAGGAATGCGTATTATAATCATTTACTACTTTCCGGAAGTAAGAATAATGGGGTATTATATATATATATATATATATATATATATCTATATATATATATATATATATATATATATATATATATCGAGCTTCAATGTCCTTTAATATCTATTCGCTCTACTCGGAATTAATATATTTTCATATATGCTTAACCGAAGGGGAATTTTTTCTCGATAATAGACTTGCCTGGACCAGGGCGCGAACCCATGGATTCTTTTCTAATCCAGGAACGTCAGTGAAGCTTTTTACTTACTACACCACCGCGAGAGGTAAAAGCTTCACTGACGTTCCTGGATTTGAAAGGATCCATGGGTTCGCGCCCTGATCCAGGCAAGTCTATTATCGAGAAAAATTCCCCTTCGCTTAAGCACATATGAAAATATATTAATTCCGAGGTAGAGCGAATTAGATATTAAAGGACATTGTAGCTCAATATATGTATATGAATCACGGAAATGTGATATACTTATATATATATATATATATATATAATATATATATATATATATATATATATATATATATATGAATTTTGTCACATCACCTTGATTCACATACTACATGCATTAAGCTACAAATGTCCTTTAATTAATATCCAATTGGATATTAATTAAAGAACATTTGTAGCTTAATGAATGTAGTATATGAATCATTCTTAGTAATATTTTTGAATTTCATAACTGCATTTCATATAATAATCTCTCTCTCCTCTCTCTCTCTCTCTCTCTCTCTCTCTCTCTCTCTCTCTAATTTTACAGAGAAGACACGCGCGTTCTAGCAGTCATTTACTAATTAGTACTTACAGTACTAATTAGTATCTGTGATCGGATAAATTCAGGATAAAACTTAAGTTGCGTTTTTTTATTTCATATTATACACTTCTCAGCTCTCCCTTCCTAAACTGTTCAACTAACTGTTATCCGGTGAGTGAATTGTGTCAAATATGTTATTCGTCAACAGATCTTCTTAATGTTATTCGAGGATACAGAAAAAAAAATATAAGAAGAAAATATGGTTTCAGTAAATGATCGCCTTCGTTTTCGTCCATGTTATTTGAAGCGGAAGAAAGCTGCCTGTTGTCTCTCTCCTTTTCGCTTGGGTTAATGCAAACCTCTTTTTTGTCACTCCGACATGTGTAGTATTGAGATGGTTATGCAAACGCATATAGTTATATGCACACACACATATATTTATATGTATGTATGTATGTATGTCCTGATTTCTCCTCTGTCTGCTGGGCGCTGGTTCAAACCCACGAGAAGACGAAATTATTATCAGCTAAAATATTCCCCTTCGGTTAACATATATGAAAATATATTCATTCCGAGCCAGAGCGATTTGGATAATATAGGACATTTGTAGGTTGATGCATATATATATATATATATATATATATATATATATATATATATATATATCTATATATATATATATATATATATATATATATATATATATATATATATATATTATATATATATTGATTTTACGCTGGTTCAAACCCACGAGAAGACGAAATTATTATCAGCTAAAATATTCCCCTTCGGTTAACATATATGAAATATATTTCATTCCGAGCCAGAGCGATTTGGATATATAGGACATTTGTAGGTTGATGCATATATATATATATATATATATATATCTATATATATATATATATATAGATATATATATCTATATATATATATATTGATTTTACGCTGGTTCAAACCCACGAGAAGACGAAATTATTATCAGCTAAAAATATTCCCCTTCGGTTAACATATATGAAAAATATATTCATTCCGAGCCAGAGCGATATGGATAATATAGGACATTTGTAGGTTGATGCATATATATATATATATATATATATATATATATATATATATATATATAATATATATATATATTGATTTTTACATATATATATATATATATATATATATTGTATATATATATATATATATATATGTATATATATATATATATATATATATATATATATATATATATATTAATTTTACCGCACATGGCGTAAGTCTGCTAGATATAGCATCTTCTGTCATTCGATGTGCATTGCTCTTCTCCAGCGGTCATTATCAAATACCGAAGCCGGTCATATTCAGTGCTTCTCACAATACAACGAGTTAATCGAGGAGCCTTATTTGGTAACTCCGACAATTCTATTTACTCATCCAAATATTCAATGCACATGAAAGGAGAAATGTGAATTATCATTTTTTGTTCTTTCAATATTTTTCCAACTAAAACTCTCCATTCTGTGAAAGATAGCAGGTCAAGTTAGTCGAATAAATGCTCAGCTTAAAAATAATGTCTTTATCAATTACATGAATATCTTTGCGGTTTTTTCCGAGTTGGCGTTGTTGTCTGGTGAGCAAGAAGGGAAGGTTACTGCACTAGCAGGTTTTCAATCGTCAGTAAAGTAAATGCTATGCTTAAAAATATTTTATAAAATTCATTAGTGAACCTAAAAAATATGACAACTTGTCCTCTATAAACATTTTCCCTGAAAATATGTAAATGAGAAACGTGAAATTTTTCTTTTTCTCGAATTGGGAAAACAAATATTTTGAAATGTACAATTCAATAATAACTTCAGTTTACCCAGTTAAAAATAAAATAGTTTTAGAAAACGAAAAGCATATTTTTGAGTTCCAGAATGCAGAGTAAATTTTTATACATTCTTCTAAATAACCAGCTAATATATACTTAAATGAATATTTTAAATATATATTTTACATTGTCAGTGAGATGTGCTTCTCCGAACGTACCTTACTAAAAATGAACGAAATCTTTAATTCTGAACAAAGGAGGTCTCTTTTATGACCACCAGCGTCAAACTTGAACACGTGGCTATGGGAAAGGGAAGGGGGTAGGGGTGGGGGCCCCTATTTTCTATACTTTCACCACCGAAAACTTTGATTAATATGTCTCATTTTTGTTACATCCGCGTTTTGGGAAGGGCAAGGTTCCAGTAAAAATAAAATCCACATCCTTTACTTGTTTATGTTGATGGTTATGCCCTTTTTTTATCTGGAATGTGTTGCTGTCTGAAAGGTCGTCATACTGCCCAAACTGAGGGTAAAGGGTCGTTGGCAGCTTTCACCGGTAGTTATTCATTAAAGTTGGAACAGTAACATTGGCTCTTGCAGATGCAGAAATGTTTTTTTTTTTTTTTTTTTTTTTCAGTATCGGTGATCACGAGTAGAACGACTGCTATGGATGTTTGATAGAACCAGTTTTACTGGTCATAGGTTATTTTATTTACTTATAACGAGTGCAACATAAAAAAATCTGAGAAAATAAACGATGGATTTGCAATCGTGTAATGGGCAAGTTTCATTATACTATTTTTTTTAAATTAATTTCTTTGTATAAATTTATTTTTCCCTTGCTCTTTATACATTTCTGCTATTATATAAGACACACACGTTAAAATAAATATGCTTAACGCTAATTTTAGAATTTCCCCTAAAGACTCTTCATTTCTATCAGGTACTTTCAGCCAAATGAAGTACAAATTATATTGTTCATTCAGAGGAAGAAAGACTGCAATTTTTTTTATTAAAGTTTAATGAATTGCGCTCGAAGCTAATTGCAAATTATATTTACTGTTGGTCTGAACCTCATCACCGATTCACTCGGAAAGAAAGGAAATTATTTATTTTTTTTGTTTCTAGTCTCTCTCTTTTTTTTTCTTTTTTTAAAATTATGACTGTGAAATATCTTGAATAAATTCCGAATTCTCTAGGCAGTAGTGCAGATTTCCGGAAATAGGACGGTCGGTATAAAAGGGTGACGATGACGGGTCAGAAAAAAGTAACGTTAATGACGTAATATATTATGTTGCCACTTTATTGTACGTAACTCTATTTGCATAACGTCGAGCTGGAGGAAGGCGAGTGTGTCTCCAGAGAAAATCATTTCATGATCCGTTTTTATCTTGTTCGCTACCGGGAGGATCTTTCCGTCCCCGTCCTCAAAAGCTTCTTGCATCAATTCAATTTCCAGCTGACGGTTTTGGAGATGAAGTCAAAGAGACTTTCGCGATCTCTGATTCGGGGAGAAAAATCAGAAACCAAGAGCCACTCGGAGAAAGCAAATGTGGTCTATCTATGATCAGTAATGGCAATTTCAGTGCCGCCATTACTGCAGTAGATTCACATCAACCGTGCATCTGATGTCTCGGCCAGTCCCTTACGACGCTCCTGATTGGCTGTTGATAAGCCAATCTCAGTGTTGGAAGCTTTCAGCCTCTCGAGAGAGTTCACGCAGGCAGGAGGTGTGTTCCACCTCTCCTGAGGGATATGTGTTTCAATATTATCCCTCAGGAGAGGTGGAACATACATCCTGCCTATGTGAACTTGAGAGAGCGATCAAGAGTCTCCAGCCCTGTGATTGGCATATCAACAGCCAATCAGGAGCGTCGTAAGGGACTGGCCTAGACATCAGATGCAAGCGTGATGTGAATCTACTATAGTTGATTGCGTCATATGTTCTCGCCTTTTAAACCACCTCCATTTAGAATTCAAACGCCGTTTCGTTCTGTTGCTGGACATTTTCAGGTGCAATTCGGCTCTTCGTGAATCTTTGAAGACAACCCACTGAAACTGACAAGACTTTAGTATGTTAATTGCTCCCGTCCATCATGACTCATCAAAATTAACTTTCTTTCAAATCTTGAGTGCAGACAATAAACTATTCCAGACTCATTTGTAAATTTTGTCCTACTTCATTTCACTCTTCCACAGAGCTAGAGTGATTAAAAAAATTTGAGAAGAAATAGCCAATAAATACAATAAAAGTCAGTAAAGCAATACTTAAACATATACATGATAATTTGAAGAAGATTAATTAATTGAATTTTGTGAGCTTGGATTATTCAAACTTCATTAGGATTTCTCGTCGAGGAAAAAAAATTTTATATACTTTTTCCGTTTCTGGCTGAGCGTATCTTGCCTACTGTGTTAATTACAGAGCCAATGTCATCGTTATAAGAAACCTTTTCAAATTACGTGAACATTTTATCAAACTCCTAAACATAGATGATGATGTTGCAAAAGATATAATCGTGCCTGGTTGATAGACAGACATTCCCAAAGACAGAGACAGAAATTTACTCCCATAAATGTCTGAAGGTTCATAATTATCACGGGAGGTGGAAAAAAAATTTAAAAGTATATCTCAGTTTAACCAGACCACTGAGTTGATTAATAGCTCTCCTAGGACTGGTCCGAAGGATTAAATTTTTTTTTTTTTTTTTTTACGTGGCTAGGAACCAATTGGTTACCCAGCAACGGGACCTACAGCTTATTGTGGGATCCGAACCACATTGAGAGATGAATTTCTATCACCGAAAATAAATTCCTCTGGTTCCTTGCTGGCAGAGCGGGGAATCGAACCCGTACCCTGAGATCGGTAGTCGAGCATGTTACCGACTCGTCCAACGAGGAACTACTGGAGGTGGAGAGATCATATGATAAGAAACGACGGCAAGAGGGAAAGTTGGCTAGGTTGCAGTTATGAGTGAGTGAGGAAGGTTGATCGATCTTTAGCCGCATCGAAATATAAAAAAAAAATTAGAATAAATATTGATTACATCGAAGGAATTATTAATCGGTCCCTGAAAGACAATTCAAGAACTCCGTAGGGGGTTAGTGGTGTCAGTGGACCTCATGCGGTGCACTATAGGCATTACTTAAGGTTCTTTGCAGCGTGTTCTCGGCCCCTAGCTGCAACCACTTTCGTTCTTTTTACTGTACCTCCTTTCATATTCTCTTTCTTAATCTTACTTACCACGCTCTCTTAACCCTTGATTCATAGTGCAACTGCGAGGCCTTCCTCCTAGCACACCTTTCAAACCTTTTGTACTGTCAATTTCCATTTCAGCTCTGAATGACCTCATAGGTCCCAGTGCTTGGCCTTTGGCCTGTATTCTTTATTGAACTCAATTTAACAATTCAAGAAATAGTATCAAATCCTACTTTCAGAGATACAACGTCCAAGACCAAACAAAAAAGAAGAGAGGAAGGTTCAGCGAAATAGTATCTTTCATAGTGTTTTAATTTAGCCTTTCGACAGAGAAGCGTCAACATATCCCCAAACAAAAGTGGAAGACATAATCGGCAAGAAAAGTCCCGGTGACTTCGGAAAATCAGTCCAAGCAATGAGCTGCCATCATTAGTTAAATTTGCTCTAAAATTTGACTCATGACAACCTATAATTAAGGGGTAATTACCTTAGTTGAACCGGAAATTGGCTGAAATTGCCAAGGCGTTTAAGAACTAATGGCCGCGTCGTGTCAGCCTGGAGTTTTCGTGTGGATTAAGTGGCCAGGTAATTACATTCCGAGCTGCGTCCAAACCAGGATGACTTCGGCCTTTTGTTGCACAGCTGCTGCATCAGTGTCCAAATATTCGGTTTTCTTGCTCATCAAGAGAAAAGAGCTCATTTATATTTTGATGCGACAAACTTGCAATGACATAGCGGCAGTGTATATTTTACTTCATAACTCGGAAACTGTTTTGTATAGAAAGATATTTCATTCCATGCATTATAACCAGGAGCTCAAGGAAAGTATTTTAATCCAAGATTTCAATATTAGAAAACTACCGTGACAGGCACACTTACATAGATGAATGCACAGAGGACATTTTTGCATATAATATTCGCAAAAGTCTTTTTATATCATAGCTATAAATTACAAGCATTGAAGTTATTCCTTTGAAATATTTATGCTAGAGTTAAAAAGCTTTGAAAGTCGTTAGACTATAATCATTCCTATTCCATACCCTGGAGAATAAATGTCAATAAATGATACGCACTTCAGCGGGAAATAACCGTTGGCGCGGAGCAAGTCGTAGAACTGTTTAAGATTTCTCATTATTTCTCGGAATCGTAACGATAAACTTTCAAGATAAATTCAGGAGATTATCAGACGTGACCTTTGTTTACTGTGCAATATAAGCAATTCGCGACATGCATGTTCAGAGCCTACATTCCTTTAAAGTAATGAGGGGGACCCCCCCCCCCCCCCCCCCCCCCCCCCCCCCCCCCCCCCCCCCCCCCAATGACCCCCCCCCCCCCCCCCCCCCCCCGACTACACACACACACACACACACCCAGGTGTTTGGACGTCGTTGCTAGCAGGAAATGAAACGTCTGTGCGAAGAATATGTCTACTTATTTGGGGGAAACACTTACTTCCGTATAGCTCGATGATTGCTAATAGGAATGAAAATAGCAGCATCCTGATGTTTAGAAACTCGTATTTTTTCAGGTTAATAGTAGCCATAATGCACGCAATATGCTTTCTGCATGTTGCTACAATAAGTCTGAACTGACTGAGCAAATTATTGTCAACGCGAGCCAGAAATGTAGTGACTTTGCTTTGAACAGATTTCAACTGTAATGATATGGTAGACGATATATTCTTTTTATACCTTTTCCAAAATTATATATGAACTAGTTATGTAAAATGCAGGAATTCCACCTTATTAAAGACGCAAGTCCAATAAATTCTAAGGTAAAAAATTACAGGATTATGACATTTTACCGTTTTCCTTTTTTAGGTATACATATGACTTTTTAAATTTCCTTTTTTCTGTTTTTTATCGACTTATTTCACCTGTATTCCCATGAGACATTTTCCTAAATCGATCGTATTGATTTTAATCCTCAAGTTTCCTAACTTTGTTTGAAAAATGAGCTTCTTCCCCGTCACAGTGGGAATAGGATCCAGAAGTGGAGAACTTTGCGCTCTCGTGCCAATATCCATCAGCGTGAATTCTACGAGAATTAGATCAGGAAAAAGTCTAAAATGGAGGAAGAGCAGACGAGGATGTTAAGAGGGAGAGAAGGCGGTGGAAAGCGGACATATCCAGCCTCTTCTCCTGCAGGTCTTTTCCTGGCTAAATTATTAACTATAATATGTCTTGTTGTCCTATTCATCGTCTAGAGAGTTTCCGTAATGAGATTCCATGGTCGTATTAGACAATACTGTTATTTGTTTTTAAGATTCTCTCTCTCTCTCTGATAGAGAGGATACTTTTTACTTCAGTTTTTCTAATTAGTCTTCAGACCTTCGCTCTTCCACCAAGGTATACAAAACTTTTGTAAAGGGAAGCCTACACGACGTCATTTTCACTTCAAGGCTTCGAGAACACGCAACTCAATCTCATGTTTACTTGCCAAACTTACAAAATCTTCTAAATAGGCGTACTATCTATTGAAATGAGTTTCCCCAGTTAATTTTCTCCATCGTCACGACTTAGCAGTCCCTTAATTAACATGTGGAAAGTCTACACTGAGTGATTAGTTTCAAAGTTAGTTTCGTTTTTCTTGAACAGCTTTTGGCGTTAAGCTTGAAGAAATGCTACCTGTAGTTTCTGATTTCTCTTCATTTCTGTAGGAAATGTTTATGTTATTTAAATAATGTATAAATAAATGTGAGTCTGATTGTGGGCGTGTGCGTGCGATTTATGTATTAATGACTGTTCAATACATAAATCGATGAAGATTCATAGTTATAACTAAATAAATACTTTTCATGATATGAGATCAGTTCTTATCTTTTTTCTGACGTGAAACGATTCTCCGACATTCTACTTCTGTTCGTGTCTTGGCCAGCCACCTCAAGTTCAATTCTCGGGCATTCCACCGAGGGGTTAGAGATGTGTATTTCTGGTGATAGAAGTTCATTCTCGATATGGTTTGGAAGTCACGTAAAGCCGTTGGTCCCGTTGCTGAATAACCAATGGCTCCATGCAACGTAAAAACACCAACAAATAAAACAAACAAACAAACAAGTTTTGTTCGCCTTTCTCCGTGACACGAAAGAAGTATAGGACGCTGAAGGATATCTTTTCTCGCTATGTTCTATCTGAAGTTAACACACTGTGTATGAAGAAAAAAACGGGAAATCATTCGTTTCTTAGATATCTGCTTGTATAAGGTCTTTTATCTTCCTCCTTCTCATTGAAAGCGATGAGAAACTCTTTAGACTGGGTGGAAAATATAAAAGCGAATGTTGAATTGAGGTTATACGGAGACTAAACTGAATCCTTAATGAAGTTCCTGTTGTTAATTCTGCGTCCCAGATCTCAAGAGATGCAATTAAAGCCTCCTTTTAGCAGCAAGGGGATTTAGACTCGATTTTCCCGGTTCCTTGCCGGGGTAAAAAAGGAGCAAGCTCGTAAAAGTAACCAAAAGAGAGAAGGCTCGTTCTTTTTTTAATATGTTTTTATGCTAAAGTCCTTTTGAGGATTTTATTTCGAGAGACTAAGGTGATATTAAGTCAAATTTTTCTTTGCCCACTTAGGTGAGAAAATGCATTCGAAAGTGATAGAAAACATATTTTGCCTTCCTTAGCGAGGCGAGAATTTACTGAAAGAGACAGTGTTTATCGTAATTAGCTTAAATGGCAAAAAAAATTATTTTAGAGTGCTATCTATAGATTTTGTCTCAATAAACTTCAATAACAAAAATGGAATTCTGTTTTCAACGGCAGCTCACCTTCCTTTGAGTAGTGAGAGTTTAATAATTCGGGATATACAAAGAAAGGCAACGAATAAAAACGAATAAAAAGTGTATATATACACCCATACACACATGTATATGTATGTGTTCATGTTTTAATTATTCCTGTATAATACGTTTTCTCGTAAATTTCAGTCGCGCGGACATCGCTGGCCATCATAAGAACTCCTCTTAGACTTCGCAAGAAATCACAGTGATGCATTTCCCCCGTTTGAAATGCAAAGGAGTGTAATAGATTTAAGTCTCGTAGCCTGACAAAGAGCGACTCCAGGCTTCATGTAGGCGCGGGACTACTATTTCCTTTCGCCGCCCCGTCGACCGTCGTTTCGGACAGAAGCCAACGTTTCCGAAATCCACTTTTTACCTTCGAGAAGACTTTTAGTTATATTACGAAAAGATACAACAAGAGACAGAAAGAAAAGTGGAGAATACTGGGGTAAATTGCTCAAAGAAAGCTTCCTTCAGTCCTCCTCAGAAGACAGTGAATAGAAATTGTCCCCAAGTCAAGTTAGGTCACTTTTAAAAACATCTTAATGGTCTGATGACTAAGACATTTCTTAAACTCTTCAGAATACAAGAATGTACGTAGGGAATTTTACTTTCAGAAAGTGTGTGAGGACTGGTGTCAGACAAGGCGAAAGCTCTAACTAACTTTATTGAATGTTGTTGTTTGAGATTAAGCTGGCCTTGTGCCAGCACGGGCTCTTGCTCCTAGAGCAGCCCGTAGGTCATATTGGTTGGGAATGTGAGATGTTTAGGATATGAAACTTTATTGAACAGAGACGGCTGTAAATGAGGCAGCAGTGCGGACGGAAACGTAGTGTCTGTCACGCACGCACATACAAAAAGGGACAGAGCCCCCGCTGCGATTGTGTTTGGTCGTAGCTGAAGATATACATGTATCCTCGTGCAGAGAGTACACTTTTACATGATATCTATATCGGCGGATTGGCCATGAAATGCTCTACATTTTAGCACATGGTATAAAAAGTATGCACAGAGGAAGGACGGACATTTGGCGAAATGCCGTCATTACAAGTGAAATGACATAAACAAAAAATCTAATGAAACGGGTGGACTTCAGAGCTCAAAATTTCCACGCAATATAATTTCTTATATGCTGTTTATAAAAATCTAGCCAGTAAGCTACTGACGGAAACAATTGATGGGGATTCGAAGGAAATCTAGACTCATGATGAATTCAGGTACTCGAAATAGTGGGTAAATTCCAATTCCCCCGACCGTGGTGTACCTAAAATGTCATACGAAGGAAGTAAAGAATTAGTTTGCCTTATGCTAGAAGTTGTATCATCGTGGTTTTATTCAGTAAACAGACTTTGCTTGTTACCAACTATTCTTTCAATCAGTATATTCTTAACGGAACTTTGTAATATTAATAGAATCAATAATATTAATAAAAGCAATACCCATATATGACGGACATATATTTCAAAGCGCCTCAGTGGTGTAGTCGGTATGGTGTTGGCCTGCCACCTCGGTGGCCGTGAGTTCGATTCTCGGGCATTTCCCTGAGGAGTGAGAGAATGTGTATTTCTTTGATGACTCGGAAGTTCACTCTCGATGTGGTTCGGAAGTCACGTACAGCCGTTGGTCCCGTTGCTGAATAGACCACTGGTTTCACGCAACGTAAAAACCACCTACAAACAAATAAGCATATATTTCAAGCTAAATCTGTACTGGAGATTCGGGAAACTGTTCCAATAATATTAATAATAATAATAATAATAGGTTAGTCTCAACTTTGTTTTTCCTTGGAATCATGAGAACCTGACAGTAGCAAACGCGTAGAATCATCTCCTTTAGTGATCATTACCGAAACTGCATATTATGCCCCTGAGAATATTTCCTGTCTCACGCTCCAGTAATGGAAACTCTTTGTCCTAGCCAGTCCTATAACGGCTGAAATAAATAAAGTGTGATATGAGAAGCCTTCATCTTTCTTCTTTAGCTATTTATCAACGCGAATGTTATCGTTTTGTTGTGTTTCGTAAATGCCTTTTCGTATGACTACCTAATGTTTATATTATGAGAGAAATGGTTTGTACTAAAGCTAAAGCTGAAAATGCATTATCTTAAACTCTGGCCTCTTCTTGTAAACTTGTTCATTATTGAGGTCATAGTGAAGATTGTAATTGTTATTAACAACTCCCTAAGCTGGCTTTTACGTTTGTATGAATGGGAGAAGTTCATTAAGCAACTTTGCTACTAATTAAAATTGAAGATCAGTTAAACAAAGGAAACAGAAGGTTCGAAAGTAAATATAATTACATTTTTTTTTCATCTGCAGTCTTTGTCATTTCTTCAGTTACCGCCTCGTTCCAATATAAGCCATCCTTTGAGAAGGCAAAGGAATACAAATTATAGAAGGCTGTTGGAAGCGACTTCTTATTTCATGATTTTTATTCCCAAGGAGTTTAAAGCATTTTTTAAAAGATGGAATCTCATTCGTTTCATTCCTTTTGAGTCGAAATAAAGGTTCTTCGTACAATTTGAGCACCAGAGGAATTGGCTTTCCTTTTTCCATTTCAGTTTTCGCATCAAATAAGACGAAAAGAAAAATCTCTATCAGCAGTAACGACATCGAAAATTTACAGCAAATCGCAATCGATGGCGTTGCATTTGTTTTCCACCATCAAGGATCATTTCATGCTATGTTGTGCTACTTTCCAATTCCAGTGTCCTTGTTTTCTTTGTTGTTAAAAAAAATGTGCCGATTTACCCGTTGTGACGCTTATATTTTGCTAAACGATTCTCTTGGAATATATTGCAAAATAAAAATATCGAAGCAAAGACACATCGGTTGAGCAAGGTTTGTAATTTTCGATATCTGAAGTTGGCAAAGTTAACTCGGTTACTTCTATTATTGTTTTTATTGTAGGTACTTACTCTGATTGATGTAGCCCAGTAGTCTCATGTTCTGAAGGGCTCAGAACGGCAGCTTATTTATCTATGTGTGAGGAATTTGTTATAATCATTCCTTTTGAAATATGCAGCAAGTAGCTTGAGTTCACTTGCCTTTTTACCTGACAGGAAACCAGTCCTTTATGTTTTGAGCAAGGTTTTGAGAATTCTGGTAGGTTTCCTGTATTTATCCTGCCTGGTCCTTTATTTTATTTGATTATTTTCATCTTTAGACCGAGGTGTCCAGTCCTCGCAATTTTTTCTTTCCTTCAATAGCCTATTTATACATTGTTGGTCGTTAGGTTCTTGTAAGTTTTATTACTTCTATATGCTTTTCAATTTTGCGTATTACGGGTTCGAAAGCCTCGTGTACATTCCATTTGGGGCACAAAGGACTAACATGGCAATGGTATTTAGCTTCATGTCCTGATTTAATTAATGAGCCTTCAGTAGACTGTGACGTTAATTAACATAGGTTTAGCTCTTGCTGGAAGGGCTTAAATATACATTAAGTGAAAAAAAAAACACCTTACACTTTACTGAAGTTGTTTAATTCACCCTAGTTTCAGTCTTTGTAAGCTTCCGTATAGGTCGAGCTTTCAATATTCAGTTTTACATGTGTCAAGGAACTTGTTGAACTGGCTTTAAATGTTCGTAGTCTCTAAGGCCATAGTTGTCAAACAGCGTCATAAATAAATTAACCACAATATGTGCCCATTTAGGGAATTCAGTGGTCCATGGACTTAAGCAGTTTTTAATTCACTCTCCAGCTTAATTTACTTTATTCATAACGCACCAAAATCATTGGGCCTAGCGTGTATTTCATATTCATAAGGTAATTGCTAGATATTCTAAACTCTGGGACGAGTTGATTTTTTGAGAGTTATTAGGGCTTTACAAATGAGAAAGCTGGATGATAGTTTAATTATTCAGTATACGCGCTGTGAATTAAATAGTTAAATGTTTCATATAAAGGATAACAGCTAAAGGGAAAAGTTGGTTTTCTTCTCGAATTAAAAAGGATTAGGTGGTTTGGTGTTTACGTTAGATATACAAACTCTCGCCAAAAATGTGAACCGTGTATTTTTCAGGATGCATATCCCTTTCTCACGCATTTTTTAGAAATATCTTGTTGCAAACCTCTCGTTATATGATTTCTCTCCATATATGTTAACATATATGAAAATATTTTTCAGAATGCTTTTCTTATATGTTACGTTTTTCTGACATTCGTGTAAGCCCCTTATACTAATACCATATTTTAATTGCTCCCCCTAGTGCATGAACCAAATATTATCCAGATTGTGTATCTTATGTTTTGTGAGAAATAGACCATTATTATTAATGTTAAAACGCTCCCCTTTCAACATTGGCTGCCCAAATTTGAATAAGGTATAGGCCTAAGGAGTCATAGTGTGAAACAGGACAAAAAATATTGAACAATGTACAAACCCCAAGATATTTAAATTAAAATGTACTGTTCTTCTCCATAACCAGTATCAAAAACAAAATGCGTTATGAAGAACAAGAACCGACTTGGCAGATGGCAGTGATGCTTTCTGACGTGACGTTACTTTAAACTGTTGGGTGTCATCCTAACATAGCTTAATCGAGGGTACTAGATGGTACATGACCCATGGGTGTAGGGATTAGATTCCAACTTGAGCTGAGGCTTCATAATAAATCCTAATAGTGACACAAAGAATGTGCATCCTGACCCATCCCTGTAAAAGACGACATAGCTTGCAAGGAGGCCATCAGCACTTCTCATGCAAGACAGCCTTTGCTAGAATGAATGTATATGGTGATGGACACTTGCAAGATTCAGAGACTCTCCCAGAAGGTTGTGAAGTTTTTTTTTCCTGTAGTTTCTATTACGAAACAGAAAAATAAAGATTTCTCAAGACCAAAAGCATAAAGGCATTTTTGTTTCATTATTTTTGTTAAATGCATAACTTACTATGTTCCCATATCCTCTAAGGAAATATGCCAAAACGATAATTAGACAGTTATTTATATCAAGGGTTCATGTTTCGGAGATAAGAGTACGTATAACAAAACTGTTTGTGTGTGTGTGTGTGTGTGTGTAGGGGGAAGGCGGGGAGCTGTGGAGGAGTGGGACCCAAAAAAGTGAATTGCAACAGCATGAAGGCTCAGAAATGCATAAATCTAGCGCTTAGGGGTAAGCAGAGGATCGATAATGGTTCATGTCTATTATTGATATAAAGTACAATACAAAAATGAAAGGATCATTATCAGGGATCCTCCCTGACCTTTCTTAGATTAGTGCGCCTTGTCCTTCTGACAAGGAATAGCACGGGCAAAGCACCTGCCACCACAGCGAGTGTGACTTAATATGCAATCAAGCGTATCATACAGAATGGCATTCTAACCTCACCATCCATAACTTACATAAATTAAGGAAAGATATCCCACCAGACAAATGGCTTAGGCTCCCCCTTGACCCTTAAGGCCATCCTAACCTGACCTACAGTACCGTAAATCATGAAAGTTAAGGTAGGAATGCCTCCTAGCCTAACCTTATACATTGGATCCTAATCCCCTTCCCTCTTCAGTGTTGTGCAGATGCCACACTTAACAATAGTTTCAAGGGATGACAAGAAAACACGTATTTGTGGGAATAAATTTTTACATCGCACTGGGGCTCTATTCAGGGACTCGACAGGAAAGGTAATAGCAATGATCTGTCTGTGATTTGGTAGCAGCCTTGTATTTTGTTTGAGACTCTTGTGTGAGGAAGACATTTATTGAATTCAGTTCTGGTGAAAAAAAGTTGGAAGAATTTTGTATTAAATGTTTTATACTCTGGTACAGTACTGATATTTTCTAACTTTTTTATGCCAGTGTTATCTCCCCATAAATCTATTATATACCTTAATTGAATATATTTTTACCAATCAAACACTCGCTAAGCCTGGAGTGAAAAGGGGTTATACATAGTGTGTCATGGCAGGTTTTTGACATTTTGGTCATTGTTCTAGACACAATGTGCAGCTAGATTTCGGTGTGTTCCCAGTTCAAGTTATGCTTTCGGCGATTTGAGAGAGAAAACTGGTGAGGCCTGTTGAAATTTTAACTTCGAGTAAAGTTTGAATCATCACGGTATATTTCCATATATCTGCTTTTGCGAGAGTAGCCTTCCAACTCTCTAGCAAGTGGTGACTTTGAAGTTTCTATAAATTGACTTATTCTACCTTAGAGTAAGCAGTAAAAGCAATCGTCCGTGGAATTTGGTTTTATGGGCCTTGGTGATTATTACTACAAGTTACTTGTCATAAAAGTTAGATGTTCAGTCAGTGACGACTAAGGTAATTTCGGCTTTATTTCTTGGGAAAATTATATGATGCTGTAAATCAAGCCATGGAAGAGTTTCAGAGGTCATGAGTTGTCTGAACTTGTAGTGAGATTTAATAAAAGCATTTTAGACTTCGGGAAAAGTATTGATATAGACGCCCTAGACTTTGTTTTCGAGAGGTTTATTATTATTATTATTATTATTATTATTATTATTATTATTATTATTATTATTATTATTATTAAAATAGTTACTGGAACTATGGAATTTAAATGAATTTGGGGTTATTCTAAACTTCAAGGATAATTTGCAGGATTTAAGGAGAATATCGTTTACCAAAAAGCTTTAAATATTTTTGACTTAACGTGGGCTTTCCAAGGTAAAAATGTAAAACATATCAGTACATTTAGTAAATTGTTTGTCAGCTGGCATTGACAGAATCGAATAACACGGTACTATGTTTTTAACTGGCATATACACAACAGAATTATTGGGAAATAATGGGAACCTTATGTTTTAAGTTCAGATTAGGCGTGCTAGTCGTGACTATAGATTTTACTGAGACATTATCATGTAGAATATATTTACAAATGTTTTGTGTCGGTAAACAGATTACATTTGTAATATTGCAAGACTTGTATTATTACTAATATATCTTATGTTTCACTTTTAAATGCTTCACGATTCAATTGATGAAGTTTTTGCACGAAAGAACTTAGTATTGGGGATATTATTTATTATCAAATATTAATGATGTAACGTCTCAGTTAATTTGGTATTTATATGTAAATGGTGACACGATTATAAAGAATTATCAAAAAGAATAATTATTGCTGGAAAATTTATTTAAATTCAAGTGTTGTAAGCCAATGCATTTTCTTGGCCAGGCTTGAGTGGCTTGAGGTTAACAGGAGAATGGACCGCGGAATCAAGTAGCCTGCACTTGACAGAATCCTCATTTGGAAGGTCACTCAGTGGTGTAAATGACCCAGTAGGTATAGGGATAGAACTGGACGGCCGGACTGAATGTGTTAAATTGACACAGTTACTTATGTCAGGTAAGAAAATAAGGTAAAAACAGGAGAAAAGTAAACTCCAACACTTCAGTCTTTTCTACATTTATTAGTTATAAAATGGATGTTTAAAAACTTTTACATGTGCAATAGTTTCTCCCAATGTCTATTTATTAAAGGGTTGAATTATGATCATATAAGTTTATTTGAGTTTTTAGCAATTTTGTGTTATTAGACGTACTATCCTATGCTGCTTTTCAGGACTTACATTTCTGAAGCCCATTCGGTGTAATTACAATATGGTCACCTGATGACAACGAAAGGGTAAAGTATGAATCAAAAGCTAAAGGGTAAAGTATGAACCTCAGATAAGAGTTAAAGTGAGGTAAAGTGCGTTTGTGTTGAGCAGCTGTTTTGCATAAGGGTAAGGCTAAGAACCTTAGTTATATTGAATGTAGATGTAGAGAAGGGTATACTGCGTTTTCTCATCTTAAATGCATATCTTTTATATCCCCAAATCTTTAGGTGAAGTGGCTCAAAGTAATGTTTTTGAGTAACTGAGGGTAATTTTTTTTTACGGGAAGACAATTCAATAATACAAATCGTTGATAGAAACTGTTTTGTAATTTTAAGCTGTTGTAATTTAACACCGTAATGGGTAGCTTGCATCCAAGTCTAGGCAAATGGAATAGAAGGAAAGCTGAATTTTACTCAATTGAATAATCTTCTGGTCTGATGGCTTGTTTCTGCGTTATAATTAAGCAAATTCTTTAAAGCATATTTCGTAGAGTACCTCGGACTGTTTCTAATTGATTAAATCATTTCCCCTAACCTGCTATTCACTGTTTAATTAGTTTTGCTGGGAATCTGAGTTTTGGTTAATAATGAAGCCCTCCATACAGCTGCTGTTAGGATTTCCTTTTCTTTTGCAGACTTGAGTCACGTAGTGTTTAGTTCTGATAGTCTGCAAATGTACGTGAGTTTGTATACGTATTAAACAATTTTAGTGTCCTAAAAATAAATCAACTGCTACTTACGTGTTTTCAACGTTGAAATCTTACATATTTTCCCGCCCGCATTTTTTTTTCTTTTGCACATTAAACAGCAGATTTATTATTTTGTTTGATATAATAATCACTATAATTAGACTTTATATGCACATGTGCATGTATATCATCAGATGTTTTGCAGCAAATTCTCTATTTTGGAATTTATATTAACCGAAGCAACTTGGCCAGCAGCTATTAGTTTCTTTATTTTCCGTGATATATTTTTGACAGCTTTGATTTCCTTCATGTATCTTTAGAGGGAAAGGAGATCTTCCCTAAAGTGAATTAATTTCAAAATTTGTTTTGGAGTTTCCTGAACTAAGAAAATGTTATTGTGCTGTAAATTCGACTTTCCATCTGTTATCTTGTTAAAAAAACATTATCTCGCAATATTTTGTAAGTTATAAACTTAAAGAACTAACCTATGAATGTATTGGTAGCCAATCATTTAAAGCTATTGTAAGGGGAACGCTCATGGGGCCAATATAATCCCCAATTGCCGCTCTAAATATAAGTGATCGGAAAAAGGGATAACCAATTTTTGTCAATAGTTACCCGAATCAGCATTTATGTAAAGGTGGAGGAAGTGAATTGTTGGCCACTCCATAGGATGAAACATTTGAGTTAAAATCAGAATTTTTTTCTTCAGTTATAATCAGAATTTTTTTTCTTTAGTTAAATCAGAAATTTTTCCTTTAGCGAAAATCAGAATTTTTGCCTTTAGCGAAAATCAGAATTTTTGCCTTTAGCGAAAATCAGAATTTTTTCCTTTAGCCAAAATCAGAATTTTTTCCTTTAGCCAAAATCAGAATTTTTTCCTTTAGCCAAAATTAGGATTTTATTCACATATACAAACCTCATTCTGTTTGTTTTTCAGCTAATCTTATTTACCGTAATATAAGCGTGATGAAACTGAGAAGCGTTCACAGATAGTATAACTCTTACTACTCTGGGACGCAGGACCAAAGGTGCCTTTGACGTTTTGAGTTTTGATATAAAGTTGCTGCCAACTTAACTTCATGGCACTGGTGCTGGTCATTTCACAGGACGCGTTTGGCACTTAAAATTGAAACTTAAATCATCATCAGTATTTGTAAATTTTGTTTGTGTATGAAAAGAATTTGATATCTATGTTTGACAATTACAATAGTTTGGGTGCAAACATTTAGATATTCTTTATTAATTCAACTTAACATTGCAGTTAGCTCTTTAATCAATCTTCCTACTTTGAGAATACTTCTGGTAAGCGCCATTAATGTAATTGTTTCGAAAGTTGGCTAGTTATTGGCTAATTGCAGAATACAACGATATGAATGTTAGATAAATTTCTCTC
>NC_087207.1:8157073-8174247 GCF_015104395.2 Macrobrachium nipponense
AACGATACATAGATGTGGGTGGGGTATCTGTGCTAGCGTAGTAATACTACTGTAGCAGTAGTGCCGCAACAGTATAGCAGTAATATACATGAATTAAACGTTTAGGCCAACTACTGGTATCCTTGAGGATAATTTAGCACTTCTTCCAACTACTCGAGAAATGAGTTTTTATAGCCAGAGGTTAAATTTTCTAATCCAACAATGCCCATGATAGCCTTCAGTGTTATCCTGAATTATAACGAGGCCAAAGCGGGTGGAGCCTCATGAAGTCATCATTCTGACGATAATTATTGGTGAAGGTTTAAAGCCAAAATACGTTACCGGCTAATTTTTTTCAGTAAATAGGTAGATAGCCCATAAATAAAAATTGCATGACATTGGATATAGCAGTTATCAAATCAAGCTTGTGTACTATGTTTTTGAAAATTACCATCTATTCCCTATATCTTGTCAATCTGATTGTGACCTATAAAGCAGACTGTAATTTCTTAGGAAACTTATTTTGGGAGTTAGACTAATAATCGATTTTTTTTTTTTTTTTTGTATTTATTAACATATTTTGTTGGTTTGTTCATTATAACAATTATCAGTGGAGAGGTTCAGAGTTCATAAAGGTGTACTGCTTTGCTTGTTTTTAAATTTGTTTGTCATTGTTGCCAGAGGTATAGCCTTTGTTACGTATAGCCAATCATCCATCGAGAAAGAGGGAAGAAATGCTGTCATAAGTTACGTAACGAGTGCGTTCGAAACCTTTTCTCTGAGTAAGTTGGCCCGTCTTAAAAAAAAGTCACTTTTACATTGTAAGTACCAAATTTATTCAACCTACGTAATGCAGAATACAGTCAAAATTTATGTGTAGATATAATGTGTATTCTGAATAAGCGTTATATTTATGAAATGCATAGATAAAAAGTTATTGCGAAAAAACCGTGTTACAGAGGCCCTGAATCTCATAGTAGATTTTTATAAACAGCATATAAGAAATTATATTGCGTGGACATTTTGAGCTCTGAAGTCCACCCGTTTAATTAGATATTTTGTTTATGTCATTTCACTTGTAATGACGGCATTTCGCCAAATGTCCGTCCTTCCTATGTGCATACATTTTATACCATGTACTAAAATGTAGAGCATTTCATGGCCAATCCGCCGATATAGATATCATGTAAAAGTGTACTCTCTGCACGGGGGCTCTTGTCCCTTTTTGTATGTATGCGTGCGTGACAGACACTACGCTTCCGTCCGCACTGCTGCCTCATATACAGCCGTCTCTGTTCAATAAAGTTTCATATCCTAAACATCTCACATTCCCAACCAATATGACCTACGGGCTGCTCTAGGAGCAAGAGCCCGTGCTGGCACAAGGCCAGCTTAATCTCAACCAACAACAACATTCAATAAAGTTAATTAGAGCTTTCGCCTTGTCTGATACCAGTCCTCACACACTTTCTGAAAGTAAAATTCCCTACGTACATTCTTGTATTCTGAAGAGTTTAAGAAATATCTTAGTCATCAGCCCATTAAGATGATTTTAGAAGTGACCTAACTTTACTTGGGGACAATTTCTATTCACTGTCTTCTGAGGAGGATTGAAGGAAGCTTTCTTTCAGCAATTTACCCCAGTATGCTCCATTTTCTCTCTGTCTCTTGTTGTATCTTTTCGTAATATAACTAAAAGTCTTCTCGAAGGCAAAAAGTGAATTTAGGAAACGTTGGCTTCTGTCCGAAACGACGGTCGACGGGGCGGGAAAAGGAAATAGTAGTCCTGCGCCTACTGAAGCCTGGAGTCGCCCTTTGTCAGGCTACGAGACTTAAATCTATTACAATCCTTATAATCAATGTCACATCGACTAGGTATCATCAGATCATGAAAAATGTGACTTGATAAAGTCTCCTTTGATGTCATACTTCCCGGAAAAATCGTTATAACCCTCTCTAGGTAAAAGAAACAAGATATATATATATATATATATATATATATATATATATATATATATATATATATATATATATATAGATAATATAATATATATATATATATATATATATATATATATATATATTATATATATATATATATATATATATATATATATATTATATATATATATATACATACATACATACACACCTACATATATATATATATATAGTTATTATATATATAATATTATAATAATTATATAATATATATATATATAATATACATACATACATACACACATACATATAAATATATATTATATATATATATATATATACGTCTATATATATTATATATATATAATATATAATATATATATTATATTATATAATAACATATATAATATATATATATATTATATAATATAACAATAAAACCATACTTACACACTTATATATATTATAGATATATATATATATATATATATATATATATATATATATATATATATATATATATATATATAATGTATAGTAATGTTTCCTTTTATTGCGTCTTTTTTTTTCTTTTTTTTTGTATTTCTACTTGTGTTGTGTTTTAGTTCCACTGTCTTGCCAATGAGCCACCAACCACCAGATGTCAGTGTTGTTTGTTCTTTGGTCACCTTTACGAGAAAGAGACTATTTTTAGAGAGTCCTTGTTAGTCTTTCAGCTTCTTAGAGACGTCATTATCGTTTTCTTCTGCCCTGAGGACAGTATCGTATATCTTTGACGGGTTGAAAGACGTTCAAGATAGTTCCTTTGTTCTCTTAGTGTCTTTTGTGGAATCTGCAGTTCGTCACCGACATTGAAGGTATTTTCTTTTTAATTTCAAGTTTTCAACGATAATTGTGGTTTTTGATGAACTGTGGTAGCCTGCTGGGTAGATCTAGGGTACCTATCCGCGGCGGCCAGACTATGGCAGTTGCGGTTTTTCTATGCAGTTTTATCTACTGAACAAGAATTTTAAGTAATATTTATTTGGACGACTGTAATTAACCCCCAGGGGGCCAGTACTAAAGGTAATACTTCAAAAGCACTCCGCACTGGATATTAAGATAAGTAATCACCTACATGGAAAGAGCATGTGAAAAGCAATATAAAAAGTATAGTCATTATATGAGAGATTGAACGGGGTGGAATTAAATGAGCTTGATAAGTTTTTACCTCGAATTTTTCTTTAGTCGGGAGAGGTGTTTCCTCTACGGTAATGTTGACTTTTAATGAGCCCTCTAACTTACTTTCTTACGCAAACAAAAGCAGTTCCAGATACTCATTATTGGCTGAGAGGTGTGACATCGTTATGGCGTCATGGGTTTCTTAACCAATTACGTACGACTTTAGTCGAAAACTTAAGTTTCACTAGCATTTCAGCGGAGTAATGAAGTTACCTGTCCAGTGTCCACTGGTATCCTTGTTTGACTGAATACTCGAATAATGAAGCAAAAACCGGCATTTTTATATTTTGTCTTCCTGTAGCTATGGCAGAGGCAGTGGCAGGCCCTTCTGGCATTAATTTTGACAGAGACCTTCGATTTCCTACCGATTGTTTGCAGTGCAATGTGGGTTATGGTGAATTTTATCATTGTCTAGTGGTGGTAAAGAAGTTGTGATTGAATATGCTCAAAGACATAATTTAATTCTAAACCAAAAAAAAAAACGGCGAGTGTTGTGGAGCTATTTGTCAGATGACTACAACAGGAACGCCTTTAGGTGTGATCCCCCACGGTAAGTAGCCTTACTGTAACCCCTGTGGCTAGCGCGCGCAGCGCAACATTACCTCTTGCCAGTGTATGCCGCGCTTGCCAATAATCTTTAAATATGCGGATAAGGCGCGAAGCGCCGTTCCGCCACGGCCTTACTGACAGCACACACAAATCGATCATCGCGGATATGTAGTCGCTCCCTACTTTGTTTGTTGTTGTTTTGGTATCGCCGCCATATTGGTTTTAGTGTTCTTTCGCCGATTTCGGTCGGCGGTCGAGTCGCCGTGTTTAGTACTGACCCTTTGGGGTTAATTACAGTCGTCCGAATAAATATTACTTTAAATTCTTGTTCAGTGGGTAAAATAACATAGGAAAACGTCAATTGCCAAAGTCTGGGCCACCGCGGATTGCTTCTGTAGAAATACCCAAAGGGGCAATGTTAGTAAGAAATAAGCAGCCTCCACAATACTATAATATTACTTGGTCATTACGGAATGTTCTATAATTTGGAGGACATGATAGGATTTTCCCTATTACTTTGAAATGCATAGACCGAAATTTTATGTTGATTAAGCTGGCCTTATGTCAGCACGTGCTCTTGCTCATAGAGCAACCCATAGAAATTTGACTTGTCAGAAATTGTGAACAGTTTACCCATAAATCTCCCTAGAGTATGTAAGAAAATTTTATTTTAATTCTACTTATTGGAAATAGTGTAATCTGGAGACAGTTTTTTTATCAGCACCTTCAGAGCTCCTCACTATTCATCAACAATATTGTCATATGGTCTGAAATTGTTCAAGGTTTCCTAATACACTAAAATTTTTATTCTTTAGAAATATAGGGGAATAGGAAAGATCTTTTAAAACGTATACAGTTTTGAAGTAAGCCGCCATGCTGCGTTGAAAATGGTGTTTAAAAACTTATTTCAACTGGCTTTTCATAATATTTTTGATAGGTTTAGACAGAACCACCTCTACTACAGCAAAGATTGACTTTTATAAACTAATGGATGCCTACAATGTTTTACAATTCATTCGACTATAAATGAGTAAAGCGCGCTTGCTGATGATAAAAATGAGGTGTGAAAAATATAAGTATAGGGACGTACTTAAGTTAGAATAACCATTGCGATAAATTTATTTTGGATCCCTCACACATCTTGCGGGTAATTAAATTTTTACCTACATTAAGTATTAACCTTCACTTTTAGAATCTTGCTTTAAACATCACAGCTTTTGGGCAGGGTTCCCGTTATTTTATTTAAGGGACACCCCATTTGGAAACTGGGGTTCTGGTGTAGAAAAAAAAATATATAGAATATCTACTATAGTGAATTCATCAAGGTAAAAATGCAAGAGGTTCATGTTAATTACAGGATACATCCTAATCTAATGTTGGGTGCCGTGTCCTACACGCCCGAGGGGCTTCGCCTTCTTTGCCCCATCTTAATGTGAAAGAAAATAAAACTAGTTTGGTAATAAGGTTATTTTTCAATGTAACTTTGGGCACATTCTAATTATACGAGTGACATTGCACTTCTAGGCCAACCCTTAACCTTGCATATATTTAGCATAGTTTTTGCTGTCATCTTAGGAGGCAAAGGTTATGGTTTATCAGTAGCCAGAGAATGATGGGAATGCTGCGGTGGGAGAGCACTTTTGCGACTAAAAGCAACAGGTAGGGAATACGAGATTCACATTTCGTAAATTATTCACGAAGAAATTCCAATGCTTCTACGTTATCTTTTTCCAATTGGGTATCTTGAAACATAGCCATGGGAAACCGTGCATGACTTTTTGTCTATCCATCAGTGACTCTAACCATTAGGCTATATCAAAAATCCAAAATTCACTCGACTTCCGAATAAACACAGAAGGGGAACTCGAAAGTGTCGGTAGCAAAAGCTGAAATGCATTCAAAACTGAAAGCAGATAGTAATCAGATATTTGTAACAGTCATTCCTAGTAGTTTCTTCCTCTTGTAGTTTTTAGTCATAATCGTCGTATTTATCATAGGTTTTATCACGGTAATTCTTCTTGTAGGGTTTATGAAATGAACACTATTTATAATTGAATATGCGGAATAGTTGGGGCAAAGAAATATAATAAAAATAACGCGTAATTCTGACGAACTATGTTGAAAATCATAGCCACCATCGTGTAAAGTTTTTCAACTACTGCACTTCGTTTATAAATGTTGTGGAAACTCAAGTTTATTGGAAACTAAGTTTATTTATATCGGTATTCCCTGATGACCTTGGTCAGTAACTCTTAAATTAATGTGGGCAGCAGTTTTCCTGTAATGTTGCATTTTTGGTTTTTATTTTTGACCTTAAGCTAGTGTATTCTCAGCGGTTGACTCTCCTTAAAAATTGAAAGCACGGACTTGCGCTAAGGATAGTTATCGAGAGAGGGAGAGAGGGGGTGAGAGGGAGAGAGGGGGTGAGAGGGAGAAAGGGGGTGAGAGAGAGATAGAGAGGTGGTCTGGGTGGAGGAAAGAAAGAAGAAAGGGAAGGATGGAGAACTGAAGAAAGGCAAGAATAAAGGTTATAGTTTGACGAATGACAGTTTCAAAAGATAAAGGAATGGTTCCATGTCAGGTAAAAAGGCAAGCGAACTCAAGCTACTTGCTCCATATTTCAAAAGGAATGATTGTAACAAATCCTCACACAATAGATAAACAAGATGCTGTTCTGAGCCCTTAAGAACATGAGACTACTCGGCTACATCAATCAGAGTAAATACAGTAAGTACCTAGAATAAAAACAATCATAGAAGTAACCGAGTAATCTTTGCCAACTTCAGATATCGAAAATTACAAACCTTGCTCAACTCATGTGCCTTTGCTTCAATATTTTTATTTTGCAATATATTCCAAGAGAAAAGTCTAGCAAAAATATAAGCGTCACAACGGGCAAATCGGCACTTTTTTTTTTTCTTAACAACAAAAGAAAACAAGGACACTGGAATAGGAAAGTAGTACATACATGAAAGATCCTTGATTAATTTTGGAATTTTGGAGTCCTTGTGTGACAAGCAACGCCATCTGCGTTAAATTTTCGATGTCGTTACTGTTGATAGAGATTTTTCTTTCGTTTTATTTGAAGTGAAAACTGAAATGGAAAAAGGAAAGCCAATTCCTCTGGTGCTTAAATTTGTACGAAGAACCTTTATTTCGACTTAAAAGGAATGAAACGAAAGAGATTCCATCTTTTAAAAATGCTTTAGACTCCTTGGGAATAAAAATCATGAAATAAGAAGTCGCTTCCATCAGCCTTCTATAATTTGTATTCCTTTGTCTCCTCAAATGATGGCTTATGTTGGAACGTGGCTGTAACTGAAGAAATGACAAAGACTGCAAATGAAATATAAAATGTAATTATATTTACTTTCGAACCGTCTGTTTCCTTTGTTTAATGATCTTCCAATTTTAATTAGTAACAAAGTTTGTTTAATGAACTTCTCCCATTCATACAAACGTAAAAGCCAGCTTAGGGAGTTGTAATAACAATTGCAATTCTACACTATGACCTCAATAATGAACAAGTTTACAAGAAGAGGCCAGAGTTTAAGATAATGCATTTTCAGCTTAGATTTAGTACAAACCATTATGAATCTTTATTTCTTTCATAATATAAACATTAGGTAGTCATACGAGAAGGCATTTACGAAACAAAACAAAACGATAACATTCTCGTTGATAAATAGCTAAAGAAGAAAGATGAAGGCTTCTCATATCACACTTAATTTATTTCAGCCGTTATAGGACTGGCTAGGACAAAGAGTTCCATTACGGGAGCGTGAGACAGGAAATATTTTCAGGGGCATAATATGTAGTTTCCGGTAATGTTTCACTAAAGGAGACAATTCTGCCGCGTTTGCTACTGTCAGGTTCTCATTGTTTCCAGAAAAACAAAGTTGAGACTAACCTATTATTATTATTAATAATATAATTGGAACAGCTTCCCGAAAGCTTCCAGTACTGATTTAGCTTGAAATATATGCTTATTTGTTTGTATGGTGTTTTTACGTTGCGTGGAACCAGTGGTTATTCAGCAACGGGACCAACGGCTTTACGTGACTTCCGAACCACATCGAGAGTGAACTTCGATCACCAGAAATGCACATCTCTCACTCCTCAGTGGAATACCCGAGAATCGAACTCGCGGCCACCGAGGTGGCAGGCCAACACCATACCGACTACACCACTGAAGGCGCTTTGAAATATATGTACATCGTATATGGGTATTGCTTTTATTAATATTATTGACTCTATTAATATTACAAAGTTCCGTTAAGAATATACTGATTGAAAGAATAGTTGGTAACAAGCAAAGTCTGTTTACTGAATAAAACCACGATGCACTACTGGGTGATACAACTTCTAGCATAAGGCAAACTAATTCTTAATTTCTTTCGTATGACATTTTAGGTACACCACGGTCGGGGAAATTGGAATTTACCCACTATTTCGAGTACTACCTGAATTCATTATGAGTCTAGATTTCCTTCGAATCCCCATCAATTGTTTCCGTCACTAGCTTATTGGCTAGATTTTTATAAAAAGCATATAACAAATTATATTGCGTGGAAATTTTGAGCTCTGAAGTCCAGCCGTTTAATTAGATTTTTTGTTTATGTCATTTCACTTGTAAGGACGCCATTTCGCCGAATGTCCGTCCTTCCTCTGTACATACTTTTTATACCATATACTAAAATGTAGAGCATTTCACGGCCAATCCGCCGATATAAATATCATGTAAAAATGTACTCTCTGCACGAAGATATATGTATATTTTCAGGTGCGACCAAACACAATCGCAGCGGGGGCTCTGTCCCTTTTTGTATGTGCGTGCGTGACGGACACTACGTTTCTGTCAGCACTGCTGTCTCATACACAGCCGTCTCTGTTCAATAACATCTACAGGCGGCTCTAGGAGCAAGAGCCCGTGCTGGCACAGGGCCAGCTTAATCTCAAACAACAACAGCATTCAATAAAGTTAGTTAGAGCCTTCGCCTTGTCTGATTCCAGTCCTCACACACTTTCTGAAAGTAAAATTCCCTACGTACATTCTTGTATTCTGAAGAGTTTAAGAAAATCAATGTTTTAGTTATCACCCCATTAAGATGTTTTTAGAGGCTAGATTGGACGATCGCTCGGCAGAGGGCTAGGTCGTGTTGTGGTTTCTGTCAAGGAAACAGGAGTTTTATACGACGTCTAAGGCACTGAAATGTATCCGCAGGTGTGTGAACATGCAGTGACTATTTTGCCCCTCCTTTAAGTAAAGTAGGAATGTGAACTTAGCATTTATTTAGGTGCAAAACAGCAGGACTCTTAGCCCCGGTTTCCTGTACGGGAAAACCATATGCCCTCGGGCTATGCTCGAGGCGTCTCTATAGCCAACTTTAGCGAGTAGTAAAGTTGGCGACGACGCACAGTCTTTTGTGCCCAGCGAAAACCAGACGCGGCGACTTCCGTTTTCCGTTTTCTGTCTCCAGAAGGAATGCGCCAATGTTGAAAAGAATTAATACCATAGGTATTAGATACTTAGTGGGTGCAATTTATGAAGACGACATTCCCTTAATTCTTGATGATACTTTACGTATACAGGACGATGAAATTGAGGGCATTGCAGATTTGGGGAAAACTAGGTTAATTGTTAAATTAAGCTCAAGAGAGAAATACGAAAACATTTGTGAAGATTTCGGTGGCAAAGAAATCAGTGTAAGAGACGACCTAAAAATCCGAGTTGAGGATTTGTCAACTTACAGGTCGTACGTAACAGTGCGAAATGTGCCTTTTGAAATGACTGACTTTATGCTGAATGACATTCTTTCCAGATACGGAACAGTGAGTTATATGAAGAAGAGCACTCGAAGTCTGGGAAGATACAAAGGTATTGATAATGGTGTCAGAACAGTTTCGATGGATATTAATCGACAGATTCCTTCCTTCTTATATGTTGAATGTGCCAAGGCTTATATCTATATATACTATAAAGGGCAGACTAAAACTTGTAGACTTTGTGGGCAAACCAGCCATTTTGCTAATGAATGTGAAGTTGGAATTACACAAAGACTAAATATCATTAGTGAAGTAGACTTCCCTCATTTATCTGGCAATCAAGAAAATAAAGGAAAAGAAATGCCAGTAAGCCACCAGGACCCAGTAGACGTTCGAACTTGTGAAGGGATGCCCCAAAGCACTTCTATAATTGACCGTCCTGTCTAAGTCGGAAGTAACCCAGCATCCAACGGCCAACCAGACTTGCAAACGGAATCCGAAACGCTGATGGAGACTTGCCATTTGATTGACCTGCGAGATGACATTGACATTACTCCAACAGTATCTGAAGAAAACAGTTTGGCCCCTATAAATGGGACCTTAGAGCATAATGGTGGGACAGACGTATTGAATGCAAGTTGCTTCATCGTACAAAGAACTACTGAGACTGATGCAGTACCTCTTGTTGCAACCTACGGAACAATATCCGAGGAGACGAACGTTTGTTCACCCGACAGTAATCCTGTCGAAGCTTCACCTAGTGAGAATGATATGAGATCTTGTGACGTCATGGAAGAATCAAAGCATTTTGAAGGCAACGTTGACGAAGACAGAAGTAGCACCGACACAGTGCATCCTATGAGTCAAGATTTATTTAGCTCAATCATCCCCTCCAAAAGTCAAGATGATATACAAAATCCAACAGGTGATTTAATGTTACCACCCTTTAATAGTTCCAATTATTATAAAGGTGCTAATGACACGCTGTAAGAACAAGAAAGTTGTTGCTCAATAGAAAATGAAATACCAGCAGGTCAAAAATGTAATAATGATAATGAAACCACAGTGACCGATGAGTCGGACTGTAATTCAAGCATTATGGAGAACATGAAAGTAAACAAAAAGCGAAAGCAACGTAAAAATGCAACAAAAAAAGAGTAAAAGAAAATCTCATAATAACTAACATTCATTAGGATAGCCACCCTTAATATTAACGGTATTAATGATAGAATGAAACAAGAGATGCTACACTCATTTAACACCTTCAACAAAATAGACATTCTTTTAGTCCAAGAACACAATGTTAAGGATATTAAAGATATAGAGTTTTTGTCATACAGGTATAATGTAATTTTCAATCCAGCCATTTGTCTTAAAGGTGGAACCTGTATTCTCATCAAGAAGACTTTAGATTTTGTAATTAAGCATGTTGAAAGAAGTGGAGATTCTAGAATATGTTCTGTACATGGTGAGGTGAATGGTAGTAAGATTCGCATTGTTAACATTTATGCTCCTTCAGGTCATAATCATACAAGGGAACGGGAAGAGCTTTTTGACAAGGGATACTTACGGTATGATAATAGCCATACTATTATGGGAGGTGACTGGAACTGTGTTTTGAGTCCTAGAGACAATTCTAATAATAGTGAATCAAACGTGTCGAAATCACTGCTCAGATTAATTAGGACCCTTAGGTTTAATGATGTATGGTTTTTGCATAACAGGGAACCCCAATATACTTATGTACGCACAAACTACGGTTCGCGCATTGATAGATTGTACTGTCAAACGCTCAAAGACAATGTAATTTCAAGCGAAATGCTACCTGTGTCATTTTCTGATCACTCCGCTGTCATTTGCAAAATTAAGATTAATCCAAACATTAGTATTGGGAACTTATTTTGGAAACTTAATACTAGTTTACTAAAAGACGAGGAAATTAAAGAAAAGTTTAGGAGGTTGTGGACATTCTTGACAACACGTAAAAGCAATTTCTATCATATCAGTAATTGGTGGAATGATTTGGTGAAACCAGAAATAAAACAATTTTTCGTCAGAGAAGGTAAAAGGATTAGCAGGCAGAAGTTTGGGGTCATCAATTATTTTGAAGCAAAACTAAGGAAACAATACATGAAAATGTGTCAGGAAACTCAGATTATGCAGATATTACTATTCTTAAAGACAGAAAAAACAATCTAAAATCTCAGATTTTAGAAGGGGTTAAAGTACGATCGAGAATTCAAGACAGTATTGAAGGGGAAAAAGCCTCCTCTTACCTTCTTGGACAGCAAAGAGCAATAAATAGTAAAAAGGTCGTAACAGAAATAGTCGCAGAACGAAACATAATTCCGAATCTTGATGAAAGTACTGTTCTTACAAATAGCCAGGCCATTGAACACTATGTGTTCAGGTATTACCAAAAACTTTACCGGAAAAACATTTGTGATGTACCTGTGCAAAACTTCTTTATGCAGTTTGTAGAGAAAAAATTGACTGATTCTGATAATGATATATTTCATAAGAATATATCTCTCAGAGAGATACGTGATGTTATTCGTTCCATTGCTAACAATAAATGTCCTGGTATAGATGGCATCCCAATAGAATTTTATAAGGTATTTTGGGAAGATATTAAGGATGAACTAAAGCTGTTGCTTGAAAATATTATGGAAATGAAAACTCTCTCCAAGAGTCAGATTATTGCATTGGTCACTCTCATATCGAAAGGCACCGATGAGAGTGCTTTGACTAATTGGAGATCAATTTCATTGTTGTGCTATGACTATAAGATACTTGCTAAGATAATGGCGAAAAGAAAGCAAACAGTTATCTTTAACCTTATCAGTCCCGAACAATTTTGTGTGCCTGGAAGATCCATAAATACATGTAATACTTTAATTAGAGATATTGTGTATTATTGTAGTGAGAAAAGAATTCAAGGTGCTATTTTAAATCTTGATTGGTCGAAAGCATTTGACCGTGTTGATATTAATTTTGTACTTTGGATTCTTGAAAGACTAGGTTTTTGTGATGAACTGATTTCCGGCATTAAGTTATTGTACACGAATATTGGAAGTTGTTGCATTGTTAATAGTAACATTGGTAAATACTTTAGTGTGGAGAGGGGAGTCCGACAAGGCTGCCCTCTTTCTATGCTCCTTTATGCTGTTTTCCAGGAACCTCTGTGTCTTGCTATAAAAAGAAATAGTTGTATTGAACACTTGCCCTTACCAAATGATAACCACCTTAAAATTCTTGGGTTTGCCGATGATACAAATATTTTCGTTGCCAGTGACAAGGGAATTTTGGAGATTAGCACATTAGTGTCTAAATTTGAAGCAGCCACGGGTTGCATGCTAAATAAAAATAAGACGAAAATATTTGGATTAGGCCCATGGGGTGATAGGTCTGTTTGGCCTTTATCATGGCTTCAAGTATATACAGGTTCTTTTACAACTTTGGGAATTCTATTTTCTGATAATTACGAAATGGCTGTTAATTCTTCGTGGACAAATATATTATGTAAAATTAAGAATACTTTGGCGAGCTTTCACAACAGAAGACTTACATTTCATCAAAAAGCTGTTATTGTCAATACATTGATTTTTTCAAAGACATGGTATGTTTCCCATATTTACCCTTTGCCTGTCAAATATGCAAAACTAATAAGTAAAGAAATTTTCTTTTACATTTGGGGGGAAAAATGTGAATTCATCAAAAGAGACACTTTAACAAAGTCAAAGATTGAAGGAGGGATAGGAATGGTAAGTCTTTTATGGAAGACACAAAGTATTCTAGCTGCCTCTTTCTTAAAGTTACACTGTGATGAGAAATACAATTTTATGTCAAATTATTATAACAATTCACATATGAAGGGCTTGTTTACCGGAAATTCAACACAGAGACAATTCATGTGTAATGGCACCTATGTATTCTGAGGTCTTAGTAACAGTTAGGAAATGTAAAACATTTCAGAATTTTCCTTTTCTTAAATCGAGAACTATATATGTGAACTTATTGCCAAATGTACAGCCAACTGTTGAGAGTAGATACCCCTTTTATAATTGGCCTCTGATTTGGGAAAACATCAACATGAAATTTCTTTCAGCTGCTGATAGGGAAATAATATATAAATATATTCACGAAATATTACCCAATAAAAAAAGGTTAAAAGAAATGAAAATAATTCAAGATTCTCATTGCCAGTTTTGTGATGCTGAGGAATCAAATATTCATATGGTATATTTCTGCAAGAGAATTGCAAATGTAATAATATGGTTAAAAGGAGTTTTGAAGCTATTTTGTAATTTTGTTCACTGCAATTTCATTAGAATTATGTATTTTGATTTCCCAGAGTCATCGAGGAAACAAAGGAACACTGTAACTTTAATTTTGTCAAGTTATATTGTAAATATATGGTTGTTCAAAGACAAGAATGTGCCTGAACGTTTGATTATAAATAAAATAAAAGCTTCGATTATAAAAAACCAGAGAGATATCAAGGCCATTTTGAAAGAGAAATTGTTAAAATATTTCACAAAGAATTTTTGTAACATTAAATGCAATGTATTTTAGATGGAAATATATGTAGTTCTGGATTTATTGTAATTTTTTGTAAATAATTTATTGAATAAAAACTTAGAGAAAAAAAAATCCTTTATAATTCGAGAAGGAAACCAACTTTTACCTTTTGCTGTTAGCCTTCATATGAAACATATAAGTATTTAATTCACAGCGGGTATCCTGAATAATTAAACTATCATCCAGCTTTCTCATTTGTAAAGCCCTAATACCTCACAAAAAATAAACTCGTCCCAGAGTTTAGGATATCTAGCAATTACCTTATGAATATGAAATACACGACAGGCCTAATGATTTTGGTGCGTTATGAATAAAGTAAATTATGCTGGAGAGTGAATTAAACCTGCTTAAGTCCCTGGACGACTGAATTCCTTAAATGGGCACATTGTGGTTAATGTATTTATGACACTGTTTGACAACTGTGGCCTTAGAGACTACGTACATTTAAAGCCAGTACAACAGAATAAAGCAACGTCAGTCAAGTGAAAGGTGTTTTTATCTCTTAATGTATATTTAAGCCCGTCCAGCAAGAGTTAAACCTATGTTCATTTACGTCACAAGTACCATTGCAATGTTAATCCTTTGTGCCCCAAATGAAATGTACACGAGGCCTTCGAACCCGTAACACGCAAAAATGAAAAGACTTTATATGTAATAAAACTTACACGAACCTAACGACCAACAATGTGTAAATAGGATATTGAATGAAAGACAAAAATACGAGGACTGAACACCTCAGTTTAAAAAAAATAAAGGACCAGGCAGGATAGACACTGGAAACCTACCAGATTTCTCAAAACCAAGGTTTATTCTATAAATCTAGCTCAAAAGATAAAGGAATGGTTCCATGCCAGGTAAAAAGGCAAGCGAACTCAAGCTACTTGCTCCATATTTCAAAAGGAATGATTGTAACAAATCCTCACACAATAGATAAACAAGATGCTGTTCTGAGCCCTTAAGAACATGAGACTACTCGGCTACATCAATCAGAGTAAATACAGTAAGTACCTAGAATAAAAACAATCATAGAAGTAACCGAGTAATCTTTGCCAACTTCAGATATCGAAAATTACAAACCTTGCTCAACTCATGTGCCTTTGCTTCAATATTTTTATTTTGCAATATATTCCAAGAGAAAAGTCTAGCAAAAATATAAGCGTCACAACGGGCAAATCGGCACTTTTTTTTTTTCTTAACAACAAAAGAAAACAAGGACACTGGAATAGGAAAGTAGTACATACATGAAAGATCCTTGATTAATTTTGGAATTTTGGAGTCCTTGTGTGACAAGCAACGCCATCTGCGTTAAATTTTCGATGTCGTTACTGTTGATAGAGATTTTTCTTTCGTTTTATTTGAAGTGAAAACTGAAATAGAAAAAGGAAAGCCAATTCCTCTGGTGCTTAAATTTGTACGAAGAACCTTTCTTTCGACTCAAAATGGAATGAAACGAAAGAGATTCCATCTTTTAAAAATGCTTTAGACTCCTTGGGAATAAAAATCATGAAATAAGAAGTCGCTTCCATCAGCCTTCTATAATTTGTATTCCTTTGTCTCATCAAATGATGGCTTATGTTGGAACGTGGCTGTAACTGAAGAAATGACAAAGACTGCAGATGAAAAAAAAATGTAATTATATTTACTTTCGAACCTTCTGTTTCCTTTGTTTAATTGATCTTCCAATTTTAATTAGTAGCAAAGTTTGTTTAATGAACTTCTCCCATTCATACAAACGTAAAAGCCAGCTTAGGGAGTTGTAATAACAATTACAATTCTACACTATGACCTCAATAATGAACAAGTTTTCAAGAAGAGGCCAGAGTTTAAGATAATGCATTTTCAGCTTTAGTTTTAGTACAAACCATTATGAATCTTTATTTCTCTCATAATATAAACATTAGGTAGTCATACGAAAAGGCATTTACGAAACACAACAAAACGATAACATTCGCGTTGATAAATAGGTTTCTCATATCACACTTAATTTATTTCAGCCGTTATAGGACTGGCTAGGACAAAGAGTTCCATTACGGGAGCGTGAGACAGGAAATATTTTCAGGGGCATGATATGTAGTTTCCGGTAATGATTCACTAAAGGAGATGATTCTACCGCGTTTGCTACTTTCAGGTTCTCATTGATTACAGAAAAACAAAGTTGAGACTAACCTATTATTATTATTATTGTTAATATTATTGGAACAGTTTCCCGAAATCTTCCAGTACAGATTTAGCTTGAAATATATGCTTATTTGTTTGTATGGTGTTTTTACGTTGCATGAAACCAGTGGTTATTCAGCAACGGGACCAACGGCTGTACGTGACTTCCGAACCACATCGAGAGTGAACTTCGATCATCAGAAATACACATCTCTCACGCCTCAGTGGAATGCCCGAGAATCGAACTCGCGGCCACCGAGGTGGCAGGCCAACACCATACCGACTACACCACTGAGGCGCTTTGAAATATATGTACGTCATATATGGGTATTGCTTTTATTAATATCATTGATTCTATTAATATTACAAAGTTCCGTTAAGAATATACTGATTGAAAGAATAGTTGGTAACAAGCAAAGTCTGTTTACTGAATAAAACCACGATGCACTGCACTACTGGGTGATACAACTTCTAGCATAAGGCAAACTAATTCTTTACTGCCTTCGTATGACATTTTAGGTACACCACGGTCGGGGAAATTGGAATTTACCCACTATTTCGAGTACCTGAATTCATGAGTCTAGATTCCTTCGAATCCCCATAAATTATTTCCGTTAGTATCTTACTGGCTACTATGAGATTCAGGGCCTCTGTAACACGGTTTTTTTGGACTTTGCTCCTTGTCAAAACATCGGATGTAGCTGAAAGTTGAAATATGTATATTTTACAACCACACACAAATTTTGTCTGCATTATCAATAACCTAAACCCGATAGTTTTAATTTTTATAGAGTAAAAATTATCTAGCCGACGCCATGGCCAATGATTACGAGCCAAGAGTCGAAAAACATTCATTACGTAAGCAAAGTAAACACCTTTTGACGAAATGTTGCGCCGCCCATCCACTAGACAGAAACCCATTCACCTTGTTCCATCGGCTCTGAAACCCAAAGACTTTATGAATGGAGGAACGATACATA
>NC_087207.1:8174747-8239747 GCF_015104395.2 Macrobrachium nipponense
CGAAGCTAATTGCAAATTATATTGACTTTGGTCTGAACCTCATCACCGATTCACTCCGAAAGAAAGGAAATGATTTATTTTGTTCGTTCTAGTATTTTTTTTTTTTTTTGAATCATAACTGAAATGTCTTGAATAAATTCCAAATTCTCCGGGCAGTAGTGCAGATTTGCGGAAATAGGACGGCTGATATAAAAGGGTGACGATGACGGGTCAGAAAAAGTAACGTTAATGACGTAATATATTATGTTGCCACTTTATTGTGCGTAACTCTATTTGCATAACGTCGAGCTGGAGGAAGGCGAATGTGTCTCCAGAGAAAATCGTTTCATGGTCCGTTTTTATCTTGTTCGCTACTGAGAAGATCTTTCCGTCCCCGTCCTCAAAGGCTTCTTGCATCAAGTCAATTTCCAGCTGACGTTTTTGGAGATGAAGTCAAAGAGACTTTCGCGATCTCACATTCGGGGAGAAAAATCAGAAACCAAGAGCCACTCGGAGAAAGCAAATGTGGTCTATCTTTGATCAGTAATGGCAATTTCAGTGCCGCCATTACTGCAGTAGATTCACATCAACCGTGCATCTGATGTCTCGGCCAGTTCCTTACGACGCTCCTGATTGGCTGTTGATAAGCCAATCACAGGGTTGGAAGCTTTCAGCCCCTCGAGAGAGTTCACGCAGGCAGGAAGTATGTTCCATCTCTCCTCTCCTGAGGGATACGTGTTTCAAAATTATCCCTCAGGAGAGGTGGAACATACATCCTGCCTATGTGAACTCGAGAGAGAGACTAAGAGTCTCCAACCCTGTGATTGGCATATCAACAGCCAATCAGGAGCGCGTCGTAAGGGACTGGCCTAGACATCAGCTGCAAGGGAGATGTGAATCTACTATAGTTGATTGCGTCATTTGTTCTCGCCTTTTATACCGCCTCCATTTTGAATTCAAACGCCGTTTCGATCTGTTGCTGGACATTTTCAGGTGCAATTCGGCGCTTCGTGAATCTTTGAAGAAAACCCACTGAAACTGACAGGACTTTAGTATGTTAATTTCTTCCGTCCATCATGACTCATCAAAATTAACTTTCTTTTAAATCTTGAGTGGAGACAATAAACTATTCCTGACTCATTTGTAAATTCCCTCCTACTTCATTTCACTCTTCCACAGAGATAAAGTGATTAAAAAAAGCTTGAGAAGAAATAGCAAATAAATACAATAAAAGTCAGTAAAGCAATAGTTAAGCATATACATGATCATTTGTTGCGGATTATTGAACTGAATTATAAGAGCTTGAATTATTCAAACTTCATTAGGATTTCCTGTCGAGGAAAATTAAATTTTATATACTTTTTTCGTTTCTGGCTGAGCGTATTTTGCGTATTGTGTTAATTACAGAGCCAGTGTCATCGTTATAAGAAACTAGTGATGGCAGCAATGAGCTGCCATCACTAGTTAAATTTGCTCTAAAATTTGACTTATGCCGACCTTTAACTGGGGGGTAATTACCTTAGTTGAACCGGATATTGGCTGAAATTGTCGAGGCGTTTAAGAACTAATGTCCACGTCGTGTCAGCCTGGAGTTTTCGTGTGGATTAAGTGGCCAGGTAATTACATTCCGAGCTGCGTCTAAACCAGGATGACTTCGGCCTTTTGTTGTGCAGTTGCTGCATCAGTGTCCAGAAATTTGGTTTTCCTGTTCATCAAGAGAAAAGAGCTCATTTACATATTGATGCGACAAACTTGCAATGATTATATCGGCAGCGCTTATTTTGCTTAATACTCGGAAACTGTATAGAAAGATATTTCATTTTATGTATTTTAACCAGGAGCTCAATGAAATTATTTTAATCCAAGATTTCAATATTAGAAGACTGCCGTGACAGGCACACTCACATGGATGAATGCTCAGACTTATATTTTTGCATATAATATTCGCATGTCCGCATGAGATACGCGCCTCGTGAAGTATCTTCCAGTAAAGAACAATTTGGAATCCTTACCTAAAGTCTTTTTGTATCATAGCTATAAATTACAAGCATTGAAATTGTTCCTTTGAAATATTTATGCTAGAGTTAAAAAGCTTTGAAAGTCGTTAGACTATAATCATTCCTAATCCATCCCCTGGAGAACCTTTCATGCTTCTGAGATGATAAGTTTTCTGCATCTTTCAAGTGATTCCCCTGAGAATGTCGTTGCACAATGTCAATAAATGATACGAAGTTCAGGGGGAAATTGCCGTTGGCGCGGAGCAAATCGTCGAACTGTTTAAGCTTTCTCATTATTTCTCGGAATCGTAACGATAAACTTTCAAGATAAATTCAGGACATTATCAGATGTGACCTTTGTTTACCGTGCAATATAAGCAATTCGCGACATGCATGTTCAGAGCCTACATTCCTTAATAGTAATTAGGGGACCGCCCCCTTCCCCTGTGTTTGAAACGTCTGTGCGAAGAATATGTCGACTTATTTGAGGGAAACAGGCTTATTTCCGTAAAGCTCGATGATTGCTAATAGGAATGAAAATAGCAGCTGCCTGATGTTTAGAAACTCGTATTTTTTCAGGTTAATAGTAGCCATAATGCACGCAATATGCTTTTTTTTTTTTTTTTTTTTTTTTTTTTGCATATTGCTACAATAAGTCTGAACTGACTGTGCTAATTATTGCCAACACGAGCCAGAAATGTAGTGACTCTGCTTTGAACAGATTTTAACTGTAATGATATGGTAGACGATATATTCTTTTTATACCCTTTTCAAAATTATATGTAAACTAGTTATGAAAAATACAGGAATTCCACCCTATTAAAGACGCAATTCAAATAAATTTTATGTTGAAATAATACAGGATTATGATAATTTACCATTTTCATTTTGTTAGGTATATGACTTTAAATTTCCATATATTTTTTTTTTACTTGTCTGTGATCAACTTATTTCACCTGTATTCGCATGAGACATTTTCCTAAATCGATCGTATTGATTTTAATCCTCAAGTTTCGTAACTTTGTTTGAAAAATGAGCTTCTTCCCGTCACAGTGGGAATAGGATCCAGAAATGGAGAACTTTGCGCTTTCGTGCCAATATCCATCAGCGTGAATTCTACAAGAATTGGATCAGGAAAAAGTCTAAAATGGAGGAAGAGCAGATGAGGATGTTTAGAGGAAGAGAAGGCGGTGAAAAAGCGAACATTTCCAGCCTCTTCTCCTACAGGTCTTTTCCTGGGTAAATTATTAACTATGCTATGGCTTGTTGTCCTATTCACCGTCTACAGAGTATCCGTAATGAGATTCCATGGATGTGTTAGACAAAACTGTTATTTGTTTTTAAGATCTCTCTCTCTCTCTCTCTCTCTCTCTCTCTCTCTGATAGAGAGGATACTTTTTACTTCAGTTTTTCTAATTAGTCTTCAGACCTTCGCTCTTCCACCAAGGTATGCAAAACTTTTATACAGGGAAACCTACATGAAGGCATTTTCACTTAATGGCTTCGAGAACACGCAACTCTATCTCATGTTTACTTGCCAAACTTACAAAATATTCTAAATAGGCGTACTATCTATTGAAATGAGTTTCCCCAGTTAATTTTCTCTCTCGTCACGACTTAACAGTCCCTTAACATGTGGAAAGTCAACTCTGAATGATTAGTTTTAAAGTTAGTATCGTTTTTCTTGAACAGCTTTTGGCGTTAAGCTTGAAGAAATGTAACCAGTAGTTTCTGATATATGTTAGTATCTGTAGGATATGTTCAGATTACTTAATAATGTATAAATAAATTTGAATCTGGATGTGGGCGTGAGCGTGCATTGGTTAATGACTGTTTAATACATAAATCGAGGAAGATTCATAGTTATAACTAAATAAATACTTTTCATGTAAATGATATGAGATCAATTCTTATCTTTTTTTTCTGACATGAAACGATTCTCCGCCATTCTACTTTTGTTCGTGTCTTGGCCTGCCACCTCGAGTTCGATTCTCGGGCATTCCATTGAGGGGTTAGGTGTATTTCTGGTGATAGAAGTTCGCTCTCGACGTGGTTCGGAAGTCACGTAAAGCCGTTGGTCCCGTTGCTGACTAACCACTGGTTCCATGCTACGTAAAAACACAAACAAATAAACAACTTTTGTTCGTCTTTCTCCATGACACGAAAGGAGTATAGGACGCTGAAGGATATCTTTCTCTCGCTCTGTTCTTTCTGAAGTTACATACTGTGTATGAAGAAGAAAACGGTAGAGCATTCGTTTCATAGATCTCTGCTTGTATAAGGTCTTTTATCTTCGTCCTTCTGAATGAAAGCGATGAGAAACTCTTTAGACTGGTGAAAAGTATAAAAGCGAATGTTGAATTGAGGTTAAACGGAGACTAAACTGAATCCTTAATGAAGTTCCTGTTGTTAATACTGCGTCCCAGATCTCAAGAGATGCAATTAAGGCCTCCTTTTAGCAGCTAGGGGATTTAGACTCGATTTTCCCGGCTTTGTGTTGGGTAAAAAGGGAGCTAGCTCGTAAAAGTAACCAAAAGAGAGAAGGCTCGTTCTTTTTTTAATGCGTTTTTATGCTAAAGTCCTTTTGAGGATTTTATTTCGAGAGACTAAAGTGGCGGGACTGTTCTGTAAGGTGATATTAAGTCGATTTTTTCTTTGCACACTTAGGTGAGAAATTGCATTCGCAAGTGATAGCAAACAGATTTTACCTTCTTATGTTAGCGAGGCGAGAACTTATTTGAAAGGGACAGTGTTTATCTTAACTAGAATAAACGGCAAAACACAATTATTTTAGAGTGCTATTTATAGATTTTTGTCTTAGACTTATATAGCAAAAATGTAATTCTGTTTTCAAAGGCAGCTCAGCTTCCTTTGAGTAGTGAGAGTTGAATGATTCAGGATATACAAAGAAAGGCAGAGAATAAAAAGTGTGTATATACACCCATACATACACATGTATAGGCATGTGTTCATATTTTAATTATCTCTGTATAATACGTTTTCTCGTAAATATCAGCCGAGCGCACATCGTCTGAGCGTCATAAGAACTCCTCTTAGACCTCGCAAGAAATCATAGTGATGCATTTCCCTTGTTTGAAATGCAAAGGAGTGTAATAGATTTATGTCTCGTAGCCTGACAAAGGGCGACTCCAGGCTTCATGTAGGCGCGAGACTACTATTTACTTTTCCCGCCCCGCCGACCGTCGTTTCAGACAGAAGCCAACGTTTCCCAAATTCACTTTTTGGTTTCGAGAAGACTTCTAGTTATATTACGAAAAGATACAACAGGAGACGGGAAGAAAATGGAGAATACTGGGGTTAAATTGCCAAAAGAAAACTTCCTCCAATCCTCCTCAGAAAACAGTGAGTGAATAGAAATTATCCCCAATTCAAGTGAGGTCACTTCTAAAAACATCTTAATGGGGTGATGACTAAGACATTGATTTTCTAAAACTCTTCAAAATACAAGAATGTACGTAGGGAATTTTACTTTCAGAAAGTGTGTGAGGACTGGAATCACACAAGGCGAAGGCTCTAACTAACTTTATTGAATGCTGTTGTTGTTTGAGATTAAGCTGGTCTTGTGCCAGCACGGGCTCTTGCTCCTAGAGCCGCCTGTAGATGTTATTGAACAGAGACGGCTGTGTATGAGGCAGCAGTGCGGACGGAAACTTAGTGTCCGTCACGCACGCACATACGAAAAGGGACAGAGCCCCCTCTGCGATTGTGTTTGGTCGCAGCTGAATATCTTCGTGCAGAGAGTAACATTTTTACATGATATTTATATCGGAAGATAGGCCGTGAAATGCTCTACATTTTAGTATATGGTATAAAAAGTATGTACAGAGAAAGGACGGACATTTGGCGAAATGGCGTCCTTACAAGTGAAATGACATAAACAAAAAATCTAAATAAACGTGTGGACTTCAGAGCTCAAAATTTCCACGCAGTATAATTCGTTATATGCTGTTCATAAAAAAATCTAGCCAGTAAGCTACTGACGGAAACCATTGATGGCGATTCGAAGGAAATCTAGACTCATGAATTCAGGTTACTCGAAATAGCGGATCAATTTCAATTCCCCCGACCGTGGTGTACCTAAAATGTCATACGAAAGGAATTAAAGAATTAGTTTGCCTCATGCTAGAAGTTGTATCACCCAGTAGTGCATCGTGGTTTTATTCAGTAAACAGACTTTGCTTGTTACCAACTATTCTTTCAATCGGTATATTCTTAGCGGAACTTTGTAATATTAATAGAATCAATAATATTAACAAAACCAATACTCATAGTATGATGTACATATATTTCAAAGCGCCTCAGTGGTGTAGTCGGTATAGTGTTGGGCTGCCACCTCGGTGGCCGCAAGTTGAATTCTCGGGCATTCCATTGAGGAGTAAGAGATGTGTATTTCTGGTGATCGAAGTTCACTCTCGACATGGTTCGAAAGTCACGCAAAGCCGTTGGTCCCGTTGCTGAATTTTGAACTTTAGAGATATTGTACATATACGTAAATGTGAATTGGTTTTTCCAGTAATATTAATAATAACAATAGTTTAGTCTCAAAATTTTTTTCTGGAAACAATGAGAACCTGAAAGTAGCAAACGCGGTAGAATCGTCTACTTTAGTGAATCATTACCGGAAACTGCATATTATGCCCCTGAGAAAATTTCCTGTCTCACGCTCCCGTAATGGAACTCTTTGTCCTAGCCAGTCCTATTACGGCTGGAATAAATAAAGTGTGATATGAGATGCCTTCATCTTGCTTCTTTAGCTATTTATCAACGCGAATGTTATCGTTTTATTTTGTTATGTTTTGTTTCGTAAATGCCTTCTCGTATGACTACCTAATGTTTATATTATGAGAGAAATTTAGATTCATATTGGTTTGTACTAAAACTAAAGCTGAAAATGCATTATCTTAAACTCTGGCCTCTTCTTGTAAACTTGTTCATTATTGAGGTCATAGTGAAGAATTGTAATTGTTATTACAACTCCCTAAGCTGGCTTTTACGTTTGTATGAATGGGAGAAGTTCATTAAACAAACTTTGTTACTAATTAAAATTGGAAGATCAGTTAAACAAAGGAAACAGAAGGTTCGAAAGTAAATATAATTACATTTTTTTTATCTGCAGTCTTTGTCATTTCTTCAGTTACAGCCTCGTTCCAATATAAGCCATCCTTTGAGAAGGCAAAGGAATACAAATTATAGAAGGCTGATGGAAGCGACTTTTTATTTCATGAATTTCATTCCCAAGGAGTTTAAAGCATTTTTTAAAAGATGGAATCTCATTCGTTTCATTCCTTTTGAGTCGAAATAAAGGTTCTTCGTACAATTTGAGCACCAGAGGAATTGGCTTTCCTTTTTCCATTTCAGTTTTCACATCAAATAAACCGAAAAGAAAAATCTCTATCAGCAGTAACGACATCGAAAATTTAACGCAGATGGCGTTGATTTGTCACACAAGGATCTTTCATGTATGTGCTACTTTCCAATTCCAGTGTCCTTGTTTTCTTTGTTGTTAAAAAAATAAGGTGCCGATTTACCTGTTGTGACGCTTGTTTTGCTAAACGATTCTCTTGAAATATATTGCAAAATAAAAATATCGAAGCAAAGGCACATCGGTTGAGGAAGGTTTGTAATTTTCGATATCTGAAGTTGGCAAAGATTACTCGGTTACTTCTATGATTGTTTTTATTCTAGGTACTTACTGTATTTACTCTGATTGATGTAGCCCAGTAGTCTCATGTTCTTAAGGGCTCAGAACAGCAGCTTGTATATCTATGTGTGAGGATTTTGTTATAATCATTCCATTTGAAATATGCAGCAAGTAGCTTGAGTTCGCTTGCCTTTTTACCTGACATGGAACCAGTCCTTTAAGTTCTGAGCTAGGTCTCTAGAATAGACTTTGGTTTTGAGAATTCTGGTAGGCATCCTGTGTCTATCCTGCCTGGTCCTTTATTTATTTATTTTTTCTTTAGACCGAGGTGTCCAGTCCTCGCAATTTTGTCTTTCATTCAATAGCCTATTTACACATTGTTGGTCGTTAGGTTCTTGTGAGTTTTATTACTTCTATAGGCTTTTCATTTTTGTGTGTTAACTGGTTCGAAGGCCTCTTGTGTACATTTCATTTGGGGCACAAAGGATTAACATTGCAATGGTACTTGGCTTCATGTCCTGATTTAATTAATGAGCCTTCAGTAGACTGTGACGTAAATTAACATAGGTTTAATTCTTGCTGGAAGGGCTTAAATATGCATTAAGACAAAAAAAAAAAAAACACCTTACACTTTACTGAAGTTGTTTTATTCACCCTAGTTTCAGTCTTTGTAAGCTTCCGTGTAGGTCGAGCTTTCAATGTTCAGTTTTACATGTGTCAAGGGACTTGTTGTACTAGCTTTAAATTTTACGTAGTCTCTAAGGAAACCGTTGTCAAACAGTGTCATAAATACATTAACCACAATATGTGCCCATTTAGGGAATTCAGTCGTCCATGTGTAAGAATTACATTATATATATAAACCAGTGACCTGGGGTCATGGCATTAGGAGGGTTCTACGTGACCAAAGCAGACCTTAGATTACGCTATGCGCTGTCTGCAGTAGCCTGATCTAGCTCAAAGCTTTGTCAACATTTTTATGTTATGATAACTTTGCACAACAACTTCCATGGGAAGCGGTTGACCTGTTAACCTACGCCGGAAACTTGTAACTTCCGAGCCGGCAGACTACGTATGTGTTTTTATATGAATTGCTGAGATAGCTAATGTTCCGCTATCGACGCGATGCTTTAGAATGGGAGTTCCACGCCAACTATCAAACATATCGGTCGTCCGACCGAGCTGCATCTCCTAGTATGGAGTTACAGAATAAAGTTGTTAACTTGTTCAACTAGCCTGTTTGAATCATCTCCTCTAGACAAGAAAGAACCTCTCTACTAAGATATCCAAGGAAGATGAGAGGAACCAAACATTACTTACGGACTACAGCCGTAAGGAAAGAACAAAAAGTCTATCGCCAAGCGATAAGACATTAGAAGTGGTGGCAGCGAATAAACGAAGAACATAATTAACAAGACCCATATCAGCCGACCGAAGGTCTACAAGAACTAACTTCCACCTTCAACATCAAACTAAACAGAGGAAACGGGATCTTCAATCAACGCAACAGTTTATGAAGACGCAACTATGTCCTTCATCGAGAGGAATACAAGCATTTAACACTGACGTTTGAGCAACTGTTGTCACTTATCTTCGAGAATCTACACCGGACGAGAGCAGCATTGAACATCAACGGAAAGAAGAAAACAAACACAGGGAACATCACCCGTTCACGAGCAAGGACGCAGAGTGGACAGCTATACGCAGTAGTGCAAGGACGGAGGCTGTGACGTCATCAATCTTGGACTTCCCAGAGCATCGTGCACCGAGAGAAGACCGTGACGTCATCACGACTTCCGACGCGAGACGTGGACAGGAACTGTGACGTCATCCCATGTCAACAATCCTTCGCAATATAATCTGGAGCTAAGTACCATTTTTATCTATTCAGGTCTTTCCTCAGTGAAGTGTTGTTCATCAAGAGTCGATCGTCCAGTATTCTGGGGGTGAGTTGTTCGCCATATTAATCTTCCTTCATTACAGAACCAATCTTCAACTACGAGGTTCTCGCCCGCAGATTAATTCTTTTTTTTCTTTTCTAGTTGTCATTAACCATTTCTTGCAGGAATTCTCCGTATAATATTTTATCATATTATCTGTATTTTTGTATCTTTTGGGGGATTTTCCTATTATTATAACACACTTATAAAGTACATTGCTTATGCGTTTACGTAGTGGTCGAGTGTACTCTTATAGATATTTTGATAGGATTGCAAGGAATAGAAGTGATAAGAAAAAAGTGAAAGCCGAAATGGCAACCACTCCGGCTGGCAACCCCAACGTGGTGACTCTCGTTAGCGCGAGGTCAGCGATAGTCCCTTTTCAAGGTCGGGTCAATGGGTTCCTGCCTCAAAATGTTGAGGCATGGATCTCATCTGTAGACGCTCATTTAAATGCAAAAAGCATCACAGACCCAGCAGTACAATTACAGGAGGCCAAGAGCTTCGTTGACTTTGCGAAAGGCGACGCAAGTGCGTATCTAAGGGGGGTTTCTTTCCAAGAAGCGCTTACATGGGACGAGTTCAAAAATAGGTTACGTGCCGTGTATGGGGGTGAAGAGGCTTTAGATGTAGTATTGGCGTTGAGAAATATCCTTAACCAAGCCTCCATGACTCAGCTCAATGTTGTAGAGCGGGCGGCGCTAATTGCCGACCGGCTAAATGAATATCAGGATAGTTTATGTAACTCCGGGTGGGTTGCGGGTGCTAAAATCAAAGTGAAAGATTTCATCCGTTTGATCTACCTTACGTCTATCACTGTAATGTTGCCTGAAGCGTTAGTACGGTGTTTTGATAAAAAGTTGCAGCCCGACAGTACGGAATTAGATGTGTATAAACAAATCAAAAAACACATGTCTAAATGTACCGACCTAGATCCTTCGCTCATTCAAGTTTTTGCAAAAAATGAGAACAAGCCACAACAAGTAAATGTGGTACATAATAATAATCAAGTTGCAGGGATGGTTTGTTATAACTGTAAACGACCAGGTCACATGATTTCAGACTGTCGGACGCGGTTTTGTTCAATACACAATAGTTCAACTCATTCATATAACCGTTGCTACTCGAGGAATCAACAGCAAAACGCTACAAACACGCATCCAGTTGCTAGTGCAAATAAAAATAAAAAGAAGGGTCCTCAGTACTATAAGAAGAAACAACCAAACGGAAATTCTGCACAACAGCAGAAACAAACAAATCGTGCTTCAGGTACCTCTGTTCCTGGGCCGTCTAGCCAGAACTCGCAAGGGCAAGCGAATTTTCAGGGTGTGATAAACAAAACAAATACCACGTAGTTCACTCCAAGGGGGGAGAGGGCGATGTTGGGTCATCAATATCAACATCTTTTGTATCAAATAATCAGTTTAATCATTTATCAGATCATTGTGAGACAATTGATTTTCCTATGAAACACACGGCCGAATCAAAAAAATCTGTGCAGGTTCCCGTAGATTTGCAACAAATCCATGCAATTATTAGTCAAAACGAGTTGCGACCAACCTTACATGCAGTAAATTTGGACCATAAGTCATTCACTTTGTTCTTTGATTCTGGTAGTCCACGTAATATAATGGATTTAAGGACTCATCATTTACTCTTTTCAAATTTCCCTATAGAAAAGTCCGGAATAAGGCTCTCAGGCATTGGGAATAATGAATTAAATGTTGTGGGCGTAACTCATGTACAGTACAAGGTCGGTAAGCGCACGTTTGCTGATACCTTTGTCGTTGTACAAAACATTAATATGTATCCCGCAGTAATTATCGGATACCCGTCTATGGGCACTCAAAATATTATCTTAGCACCTGCAAAACACGGCGTGTATATCAAAGGGAAATTCTATAGGTCTTCTAATACCCTAAAATCTGTTTTAGATAATAAAGAGACAGACAGAGTTGTCACTTACATTACGGAACCAATCACCTGTCTCATGAACCAAGAAATAATACAGGCAACCCAACAGAACTCTCGCTCACCCGTAATATCAGCTTGCACGCAAACTCTCGAGCCTAACGTAACTTCATATATTTAGTGCGTGTAAAGAGAACCTTGCCAGGATCTGAAACATTAATCCTTTCCGAAACTCTGAAAAACACACGGATTATCCGTCACACAAGCCGTTTATACAGTCGGCTCACAACAGCAATGTAATATCGAAGTCTGTAATCATTTGAATACCACTTTAGTAATCCACAAAAATCAACATATCTTGGATGCCGAAGTTTATAACATCGCATTCTTACCGTAGCTGAGATAAATCACGCTCAATCAGTCGCGGATGAAACCCTTTTGCAATCTATAAAGAACAAAACAATCAATAAAGATATTCAAGAAGAAGAAATTCAGCAGAAATTTTTGAATCTGTTAACTAAATATCATGATGTTTTTTCCACTACGGATGGAACCTTAGGAAAAACGGATGTCATCGAGCATCAAATCAGGCTCAAGGACAAACAAAAAGTAATCTATGTACCTTCGTACCGACTTCCTATGAAATTTCAGAATGAGATAACAGAGGAAGTAGGTAAAATGTTAAAGGAAGGAGTCATTAGGAAATCAAACAGCCCTTATAATTTTCCGTTAATAGTAGTACCGAAAAAAGATCGAACTTGGCGGATATGCGTAGATTTTCGTCGTTTAAACGAAGAAACAATCCTGACAGATTCCCAGTACCATGTACCGATGATATCCTATCTTTACTAGGCCAGAGAATATATTTCACAAGCCTAGACTTACTAAAAGGATTTCATCAGATTCCGATGGAACAAGAAAGTATCCCATACACTGCCTTCAGCACAGCCAGGGGACATTATGAATTTTTGCGTATGCCTTTTGGTTTACGTTGTGCTCCTATAACTTTTACTCGTATGATAAACGTCGTGTTTGGAGACTTGTTGGGAGATATCCTACATGCCTACATGGATGACTTAGTAATCTTTTCCAACACATTAGAAGAGCATTTACGTAAATTGGAGTTAGTGTTACAAAGGTTAAGGCAGCATAATTTAAGGGTAAAGATAAGTAAGTGTGAATTTTTAAAAACAGAACTAGTCTATCTAGGTTTCACGGTTTCTAGTGAAGGTCTTAAAGTCGTCCACGATAAGGTGTCGGCTATCCGTAACTTTCCGATACCTATTAACGTCAAGGGAATACAGCAATTTTTGGGGTGCAGCGGATACTATCGCCGCTTCATCCGCAATTACTCAATCATAGCCGCTCCCCTAACAGATCTTATAAAAAAGGGCGTAGATTTCGTATGGTCTGAAATTCATCAACAGGCGTTCGATAAATTGAAAGATGAACTGTGTTAGTTCTCCCTATCTTGAAATTTCCTGACTTCAATAAGGAATTTTTCATAGCAACAGACGCCTCAGACCTAGGAGTAGGTGGGGTATTGCTTCAACAATATGATAGACAGTTTTTCCCTATAGCTTTTTATTCACGTAAACTGAGACCTTCCGAAAGTAAATATGCAGTAATAGACAAGGAAGGGCTCGCTATTGTTAATTCACTCGTGCACTTTAAATTCATAATTTACGGTTATCCCGTCAAGGTTCTCACTGATCATAAGCCCCTAACCGACTTCTTTAAAGGCTTTAGTCACAGCCCCAAGCGAACTCGGTGGCACATGATCATTCAGGACTTTGGCGCGAGGATCGGGTATTTACCTGGGAAAGCAAATATCATTGCTGACGCATTATCACGCAACCCCTCTTCATCTTGTACCGAGCCATTAGCTGAATTAATAGATATCTCAACCTCCATGCCCGTTGTTAAAACTATATCCGAACAGGAAGATCTGGGCTGGAGTGCTGAACTATTACAGACGGAACAAAGAAAAGATCCGCAAATAGAAAAAATCATCATTGCGTTAAAAAAACGGAAATCCGAAAAGGAAAAAGAATACCTAAAGTATAAGCAGCAGAATTATATCCTACAGGAAAATATCCTGTGTAGATCCGTGACGAGGAAAACCCGCAACACACCGCAGTTGAATAACAACCAGGTGGTGGTGCCTATCTCACTCATACCCACTGTCTTAAAGTGGTTGCATGAAAATCCACTGCACGGACACCCGGGTTATACATTGATGTCACAGAAAGCCAAATCCTTATTTTATTGGCATACGATGCTTAGAGATATAAAAAAGCACATAGCAAATTGTCGCACTTGTCAAGAATACAAAGGGCACACGAAGACACCTGTCAGCCTAGGGGCTTACCCCGTGCCAAATCAACCCTTTGAAAGAGTACATTTAGATTTATTAACAGGATTTTACGAGTCAGACAGAGGAAATAAGCACCTCCTAGTAATTATAGACGCTTTGACTCGATATACAGAACTTATAGCGCTTAAAACAAAAACCGCGGTCGAGTGCGCTAGGAAGTTTTACGAGTGCTACATTTGTAAACATGGAATTCCGCACATCATTATCTCAGACTCGGGCGGGGAGTTCAATAATCATTTCCTTAACTCCTTGTGCGAATTCCTTAGTATAAAGAAAGTCAATACCATGATCTATCACCCAGAGTCTAATGGGCTAGTGGAAAGGGCAAATCGTAAGGTTTTAAACATTTTAAGGGTCACCTTAGGGGGGGCAGATCCCAACTGGGACATTGCCATACCTGCGGTACTAAGCACACTTAATCACTCAATATCACGTGTCTATTAAAATGACACCGCACGAGGCACTGTACGGTATTCCGGCCCGAACGCCTTTCCACATCTTAAAGCCTACAACTAATTTATCAAATCCTCTAAAGGATGTTATGGATGCAAGCATAAGTCGATATAATATAATTCGTAAGAATTTAGAAGAAGCACAGATCCTAATGAAAAAAAATCATGATAAAATAGCTAAGCCAACTAGAACATATGCCGTGGGCGATCAGGTATACATACAAGTATACGTACGTAAAGGTTTGAACTATAAACTGACACCTAAGTTTGAAGGCCCGTTTAACATTTTAGAAAATTTAACGGCCAATAGAGTTAGGGTTCAAAATGTATCCAAACCCACTGATGTGAGAATAGTCCCATTGGCACATATCAGAATCTAAAGAAAGGTAGATGGAGTGTGGGAAAAAAATGGTTGTATTTATGAAACTTGTATAATAAACTATATATATATATATCTATTAATCATATTGTATGTAAACCTATTCTTTTACGCGAGTTATTACATCTGTTTTACTCATTGCAGGTTTTCAAAAATGAATCTGTTATTGTTAGGAGTGATATTGTGTATTCAGACATCTTTGTTGTATGGAAAGAGCGCTAGGACTAAAGACATAGAATTTAATCATGGCTCGATTATCGAGAGAATTGATGATGTATTTCATACGTGTCAAGTAATTATTGTTATCGAGGTAGATATGCATGCTATTTTCTTACCTGAAGATGACGTCCTTAACTTAAAGAATGACCTGATGAGGTTTGGTATTTCCCTTAAGGAAATGCATGAACGTAATTTTCATGCTAACTCAGAGATTTCACTAGCTCAAACGCTAAGCGTCGCGGAAATGTTGTCTTATGACATACAAAATAAAACCGCCGAGGCAGAAGAACTCGCTCGTGACCTGCTGATGTGGTCTGTGCGGCACAATACTCTTGAACGCCGCAACCGCTTATTCTAGCTGGACTAAACATCTTAGGATCAGTTGCGAATCTAGGCTTAGGAATCTCAAATCGCCTCAAGATAAATAATCAAAATAAAAGAATTGAGTTTTTGCAACACAAAACGGAACTGGCCTTATCAGAACTTCGCAGCCAGTTATCTTCGATCAATCAAATAATGAATATCGTTAATGAACATTCAAATAATATCGATCAGGTCATGGAAGTTCAACATTTGCTGGCTACTTTAGCTTACTATAGTTCGAAAATAGATCATATCCGTGTGAAAATATCACATTTTATTGAAAAGTCAAAAGATTACGTAGAAGCAATTACGTTAGCAACAAAGGGTGTGTTATCTCCTCACCTCATGCCTATTAAAGATCTGACGTTAACTTTGGAAAACGGACGGGAGAAGCTAGGGTATATTCCTTTATTGGATGCCCATAAGGTAGAATTCTATTATAGCCTAATATCAGTCAGCGTTGAAAATTATAGAATTATGATCACAATTCCTTTTGATTCTTCCGATGCTTGGCAATCATACAAAATAGCACCGTTTCCTACTTTCATGACGAATAACTCAAATCCAGTAATATCCAATTTAACGGGGCATGTACTGATTTCTTCTGATAAGAAATCATTTACAGTCATTAAAGACTTAGATAAACTCACTCACTGTTCAGAAGCCATGAATAATAAAATTTGTACAGCTGACTCTTTTGAATTCTATCCTATATCAACGGATTCATGTGAGTTAGACATAGTGCTAAACGGCTCTCTCTCTCATACAAGCGAAGGTTGGCTGGGGAAACTTTATCCCTTTTACGGTAATAAATTCAATTACAGGATGAATAATGGTTCCTGGATCCGTTATGATAAGGCCGGATTCGACGTCGTGTGTCCGGACACATCCACCGCCCATGCCCCTATCTTCGTAGCAGCCGATGGTTGTACGGGGACATCTACAAATTATACCGTCAGAGGGGTCAACACGATAATACGTGAGAAGGCGTATTTCGCGAACTACACGTGGGCTACAACAATCATCCCATCACTACCTCTCCCATACAACGCGCGAGTAGCTCATCGTCTGACGCAACTGGCTGAGATGGCCCACGCGTCATCGACTTATGCAGGTGGAGAACATCTTCGCTACTACATTCTGCTAGCCGTGTTCAGCGTGACGGCCATATTGGTTATCGCGTCAACATCTTTGCTTGGCGTAGGCTGAGGCGTAAACAGAAGGATCTCCAAGGGAACGTACTGGCCCGTCTGGATGACGTACCCGTTAAAACTCAAGTCTTTTGCGTTTAGGGCCGCCTGAACCTGGCCACTTCAGTTCGTGCCTAGGGAATTGTCTGGAATTGTGTTGTGTGTGAAAAGCGGTCCGTATGCTGGCAACAATGTAGGACAAGAAAGACTCACGCCTTTGCATTTGAACAGTTAAAGTATCTCCAGGGCGCCTAATAAATCAAATTCATTATAGCCCAATATTATACATTATATATTTCTGAAGGTATTTTTTCGGCACCTAATAAAAATATCAGCCCTATATATTGAATTTCTGCAGAATTACATTGTTATACTATTATACAATTATATTTATCTATTATAAAGAGTGACAAGTACTCTTTAACAATTATCCATGATCATGCTATAATCATTATTTAGTAACCATTATTCTTAATCAGGTTACATGTTATCTATTAATCATGTATACATGTTTGATTTTTACCATTTTATTATTTTGGGTACATAATCATTATTACAAAACTTATTACCAAACAGGATCTATATTTTCCATGCATTTATCTTTGTTTATGAATATGTCAACAAGGGTATGTAACAGAATCTTTTTATGCATTTAATCACTTAGTATGTTACGAGCACGCTCCTATGAACAATGTTTAAAGTAATTTTTTTTTGTTATTCAAGGCTTGAATAGGTAGCAGACCGAGCCTAATGTAAGAATTACATTATATATATAAACCAGTGACCTGGTTAATGTAATTCTTACACATGGACTTAAACAGCTTTAATTCACTCTCCAGCTTAATTTACTTTATTCATAACGCACCAAAATCATGAGGGCTATTTTATATTTCATATTCACAAGGTAATTGCTAGATATTCTAAACTCTGGGAAGCGTTTATTTTTTGTTAGCTATTAGGGCTTTACAAATGAGAAAGCTGGATGATAGTTTAATTATTCAGGATACACGCTGTGAATTCAATACTTAAATGTTTCATATGAAGGCTAACAGCTAAAAGTAAAAGTTGGTTTCCTTCTCGAATTATAAAGGATTAGGTGGTTTGGTGTTTACGTTAGCTATGCAAATTCTCGCCAAAAATGTGAACAGCGTATTTTTCAGGATGCATATCCCTTGCTCACGCATTTTTTATAAATCTTTTTGCAAACCTTTCGTTGTATGATTTCTCTCCATATATATATATTCACATATATAACAAAATTTTTCAGAATGCTTCTCTTATATGTTTCGCATTTCTGACATTCGTGTAAGCCCCTTATAGTAATACCATATTTGAATTGCTCCGCCTAGTGTATGTACCAAATATTATCCAGATTGTGCATGTTATGTTTGATGAGAAATAGACCATTATTGTTAATGTTAAAACGCTCCCCTTTCAACATTGGCTGCCTAAATTTAAATAAGGTGTAGGCCTAAGGAATCAGTGTGAAACCGGACAAAAATATTGAACAAAGCACAAGCCCCAAGATATTTCAATCAAAATACACGGTTCATCTGCATGCCCAGTATCAATAACAAAATGCTTTATGAACAGGGAACTGACATGGCAGATGGCAGTGATGCTTTCTGACGTGACCTTACTTCAAACTGTTGGGTTGCATCCTAACATAGCTTAACCGAGGGCGCCAGATGGTACATGACCCAGGGGTGTAGGGATTAGATTCCGACTTGAGCTGAGGCTTCATAATAAATCAAGATAGTGACAGAAAGATATGCATCCATACCTATCCTTGTAAAAGAGCACATAGCTTGCAAGGAGGCCATCAGCACTTCTTATACAAGACAGCCTTTGCTAGAATGATGGACACTTGTAAGATCCAGAGACTTTCACAGGAGGTTGTGAAGTTTTTCCTCTGTAGTTTCTATTACGAAACAGAAAAATAAAGATTGCACCAGACCTTAAACATAAAGCCATTTTTTCATAATCATATTTGTTAAATGCATAACTTATTAAGCTGCCCCCATATTCCCCAAGGAAATATGTCAGAATGATTAGACAGTTTGTTATATCAAGGGTTCATGTTTCCGAGATAAGAGTACGTATAATAAAACTGTTGTGTGTGGGGGGGTGGGGAGGGTGAATGTGGATGAGTGGGACCCAAAAACGAGAATTACAACAGCATGAAGGTTCGTGTGGGTAGGGGGTGGGGTGGTGAGCTGTGGAGGAGTGGGGCCCAAAAGAGTGAATTGCAACACCATGAAGGCTCTAAAATGCATAAATCCAGGGGTTAAGGGTAAGCAGAGGATCGATACATGGTTCATGTCTATTATTGGTATATAAAGCACGATGCAAAAATGATAGGATCATTAACATGGATCCTTCCTGACGTTTCTTACACTAGTGTGCCATGTACTTCTGAAAAGGAATAGCACGGGCAAAGCACCTGCTACCACAGCTAGTGTGACTTTGATATGCAATCGAGAGGATTGCATTCTAACCTCACCATCCATAACTTAAGATAAAGTAAGGCAAGATATCCCACCAGACAAATAGCTTAGGCTTCCCCTTGACCCTTCCATCCTAACCTGACATACAGTACCATAAATTATGAAAGTTAAGGTAGAAATGCATCATAGCCTAACCTTATCCATTGGATCCCAATCCCCTTCCCTCTTCAGTGTTGTGCAGTTGCCACACTTAACAATAGTTTGAAGGGCATTGCTGGAAAACGCGTATTTGTAGAAATGAATTTTTGCCACACACTGAGGCTGGATTTGGGACTCGACAGGAAAGGTAAAGGCAATGATATGTCTGTCATTTGGTAGCAGTCTTGTATTTTATTTGAGACTCCTGTGTGAGGAAGATATTTATTGAATTCAGTACTGGTGAGAAATAAAAAGTTGGAAGAATTTTATATTAAATGTTTTATACTCTGGTACAGTACTGATATTTTCTCACTTTTTAATGCCAGTGTTGTCTTCCCATAAATCTATTGTATATCTTATTTGAATATATTCTTACCAATTAACCACCCACTAAGCCTGGAGTGAAAAGGTGTTATATAGTGTGTCATGGCAGGTTTTTGACATTTTGGTCATTGTTTTAGACACAATGTGCAGCTATATTTCGGTGTGTTCCCAGTTCAAGCTATGCTTTCGGTGATTTGTGGGATAAAACTGGCAATGCCTGTTGTAATTTTAACTTCGAGTAAAGAAAGAATCATCTCTGTATATTTCCATATCTGCTTTTGAGAGAGTATCCTTCCAACTCTCTGACAAGTGGTGACACTGAGGTTTCTATAAATTATCTTATTCTACCTTAGAGTAAGCAGTAAAAGCAATCGTCCGTGGAATTTGGTTTTATGGGCCTTGGTGATTATTACTACAAGTTACTTGTCATAAAAGTTAGATGTATAGTCAGTGACGACTAAGGTAATTTCTGCTTTATTTCTTGGGAAAATTATATGATGCTGTAAATCAAGCCGTGGAAGAGTTTCAGAGGTCATGTGTTGTCTGAACTTGTAGTGAGATTTAATAAATGCATTTTAGACTTTGGGAAAAGTATTGACAGAGACGCCCTAGACTTTGTTTTCGAGAGGTGTTTTTTTATTATTAAAATAGTTACTAGAACTATGGAATTTAAAGGAATTTGGGATCATTCTAAACTTCAAGGATAATATGCAGGATTTAAGGAGAATGTCATTTACCAAAAAGCTTTTAATATTTTTGGCTTAACGTGGGCTTTCCAAGGTAGAAATGTAAAACGTATAACTACATTTTGTAAATTGTTTTTTAGCTGGCATTGACAGAATCGAATTACACGGTACTATGATTTTAGCTGGCGTATACACAGCAGAATTATTGTGAAATAATGGGAACCTTATGTTTTGAGTTCAGATTAGGCATGCTAGTAGTGACTATAGATTTTACCGAGACATTGTCATGTAGGATATATTTACAAATGTTTTGTGTCGGTAAACAGATTACATTTGTAATATTACAAGACTTGTGTTATTACTAATGTACGTATCTTATTTTTCACTTTGAAATGTTTCACGATTCAATTGATGAAGTTTTTGCACAAAGAACTTAGTATTGGAGCTATGATTTATTATCAAATATTAATGATGTAACGTGTTTAGTTGTGGGATATTTAGTGGGAGTAGTAAAGTTGAAATAGGAATTGGTATTTTAAGTAATAGGCATTGGAGATCAGCATTTTTGAAGAATCGGCCTTCATACTCTATGCTGTGACCAAAGTTGCAGAAGTTGAACTTGAATGAATTTAATACATGTCTGTAGGATAGGTATTCTGTAGATTTTGAGTTACTTTTTGAGAATTTTCAGTCGCAGTTAATTTGATATTTAAATGTAAATGATGCAATGAACTAGACGTGATGACACGATTATAAAGAATTGTCAAAAAGAATAATTATTGCTGGAAAATTTATTTAAATTCAAGTGTTGGAAGCCAATGCATTTTCTTGGCCAGGCTTGAGTGGCTTGAGGTTAACAGGAGAATGGACCGCGGAATCAAGTAGCCTGCACTTGACAGAATCCTAATTTGGAAGGTCACTCAGTGGTGCAAAATGACCCAATAAGTCGAGCGATGGAACTACACGGCCTTACTGAATGGGTTAAACTGACAGAATTACCTATGTCAGGTAAGAAAATAAGGTGAAAACAGTAGAAAAGTAAAGTGCAACACTTACTTCAATGGAGAAAACCGAACCTAATCAGTCTTTTGTAAATTTATTAATTATAAAGTGGATGTTGAAAAACTTTTATATTGGCAATAGTTTCTGCCAATGTCTATTTGTTAAAGGGTTGAATTATGATCGTATAAGCTTATTTGAGTTTTAAGTAATTTTGTGTTATTAGACATACATGTACTAATCCTATGCTACTTTTCAGGAATAACATTTCTGAAGCCCATTTGGTGTAATTACAAAGTGGTCACTTGATGAAAACGGAAGGGTAAAGAACCAATCAAAAACTAGAAGGTAAAGCATGAACTTCAGATAAGAGTTAAAGTGAGGTAAAGTGCATTTGTGTTGAGCAACTGTTTTGCATAAAGGTAAGGCTAAGAACCTTAGTTATATTGAATGTAGATGTAAAGAAGGGTATACTGCGTTTTCTCATCTTAATTGCATATCTTTTACATCACCAAATCTTTAGGTAAAGTGGCTCAAATTAATGAGTAACCGAGGGTAATTTTTTTTAGGGGAAGACAAGTAAATAATACAAATCGTTGATAGGAACTGTTTTGAAATTAATTTTAAGCTGTTGTTATTTAGTACCGGAATGGGTAGCTTGCATTCAAGTCTAGCCAAATGGAATAGAAAGGAAGCTGGATTATACTCAGTTGAATAATCCTCTGGTCTGATGGTTTGTTTCTGCGTTATAATTAAGCAAATTCTTTAAAGCATATTTCGTAGAGTAACTCGGACTGTTTCTAATTGATTTAATCATTTCCCATAACCTGCTATTCACTGTTTAATTAGTTTTGCTTGGAATCTGAGTTGTAGTTAATAGTGAAGCCCTCCATAGAGCTGCTGTTAGGATTTCATTTTCTTTTGCAGACTTGAGTCACGTAGTGTTTAGTTCTGATAGTCTGCAAATATACATGAGTTTGTATACTTATTAAGGAATTTGAGTGCCCTAAAAATAAATCACCTGCTACTTATGTGTTTTCAACGTTGAAATCGTACATATTTTCCCGCTCGCGTTTAGTTTGTGCACATTAAACAGCAGATTGAATATTTAGTTTGATATAATCATCACTGTAATTGGACTTTATAGACTCATGTACATGTATATCATCTGATGTTTTGCAACAAATTCTCTATTTTAGAATTGATATTAACCGAAGCAACTTGGCCAGCAGCTATTAGTTTCTTTATTTACTGTGATATATTTTTGAAAGCTTTGATTTCCATAAGTTATCTTTAGAGGAAAAAGAGATCTTTCCCAAAGTGAATTAATTTCAATATTTGTTTTGAAGTTTCCTGAACTAAGAAAATGTTAGTGTGCTGTAAATTCGACTTTCCATCTGTTATCTTGTTAAAAAACATTATCTCGCAATATTTTGTAAGTTATAAACTTCAAGAACTAACCTATGAATGTTTCGGTAGCCCAATCCTTTTAAGCTATTGTAAGGGGAACGCTCATAGGGCCAATATAATCCCCCAGTTGCCGCTCTAAATATAAGCAATCGGAAAAAGGGTTAACCAATTATTTAGTTAATAGTTTACCCGAATCAGCATTTATGTAAAGGTGGAGGAGGTAAATTGTTGGTCATTCCATAGGAAGAAACATTTGAGTTAAATCAGAATTTTTTTTCCTTTAGTGAAGATCAGAATTTTTTTCTTTTAGTTAAAATCAGAATTTTTTTTCCTTTAGTTAAATCAGAATTTTTTCCTTTAGTGAAAATCAGAATGATTTCCTTTAGCTAAAATCAGAATTTTTTCATTTAGCCAAAATTGGAATTTTTTCATTTAGCCAAAATTGGAATATTTTCCTAGTTAAAAAATCTGAATTTTTCCTAGTTAAAAAATGAGAGTTTTTTTTTTCCTCTAATTAAATCAGATATTTTTCCTTTAGGTAAATCAGAATTATTTTCCTTGAGTTAAAATCAGAATTTCTTAGATAAAATCAGAATGTTTTCCTATAGTTAAAATCAGAATTTTTTCCTTTACTTAAAATCAGAATTTTACCCCTTTAGCTAAAATCAATTTTTTTTGTCTTTATCTAAAATCTGATTTTTTTCCTCTAGTTAGATCAGAATTTTTTCCTTTAGTGAAAATCAGAATTTTTTTCCTTTAGTTAAAATTAGAAGTTTTTCCTAGTTAAATTCAGAATTTTTTCCCTTTAGTTAAAATCAGAATTTTTTCCTTTATATAAAATTAGCATTTTTTCCTTAATTAAAACTCGAATTTTTTCCTTTAACTAAAATCAAAATTTTTTCCTTTAGCTGAAATCCAAATATTTTCCTTTAGTTAAAATCAGATTTTTTTCCTTTAGTTAAAATCAGAATTTTTTCCTTTAGTTAAATCAGAATTTTTTTCCTTTAGCTAAAATCAGAATTTTTTCCTCTAGTTAAATCAGAACTTTTTCCTTTAGTTAAAATCACAATTTTTCCCTCTAGTTAAATCAGAATTTTTTCCTTTAGTTAAAATCATAATTTTTTTCCTATAGTTAAAATTTGAATTTTTCCCAGTAAAATTCAGAACTTTTTCCTTTAGTTAAAATCAGAATGTTTTGCTTTAGTTGAAATCAGAATTTTTCCCCTTAATTAAAATCCTAATTTTTTCCTTTAGCTAAAATCAGATTTTTGTTTCTTTTAGTTAAAATCATTTTTTTTCCTTTAGATAAAATCTGACTTTTTTTCCATTACTTAAAATTTGAATTTTTTCCTTTAGTTAAAATCAGAATTTTTTTCTCCTTTAGCTAAAATTAGAATTTTTTTCCTTTAGTTAAAATCATAATTTTTTCCAGATGAAGTATTGTTCGACCTCGGGATTGTTCTTCAGCTCAAGCTACGTTACTGCCCGTGCGGACTCCTGTTTGGACCAAGCCATACATTCAGAAATCAAAACCATTATGTACTCCAACAATAGTATACCTATTATTTTTGAAGTTTTAAAGTTTATGAATCTTAAGGTTGAAATACTTTCAAAACTGATCTCACTTAATGCAATGAGCTTGATCTCTTCTATACGAACATTTTATTCATATATGCAAACCTCATTCTGACGTTTTGGCAACTGCAAAAACTTGAAATGTCTGTTCTTCAGCTACTCTTATTCACCGTAATATAATCGTGATGAAGCTGGCAATCGTGCACAGACAGCACAACTCTTGCTCTGTGAGATGCAGGACCACAGGTGCGTTTGACGTTTTCAGTTTTGATATAAGTTGCGGCCAACTTATCTTCATGACACTGGTGCTGGCCATTTCACAGGACGCGTTTTGCACTTAAAATTGAAGCTTAAATCATCATCAGTATTCGTAACCTTGATTGATTACATATGAAGAGTAAAATTTAATATCGTGGTTAGACAATTACAATAATTTCGGTGCAAACATTTAGATATTCTTTTATTAATTCAACTTGACATTGCAGTTGGCTCTTTAATCAGTCTTCATACTTTGAGAATACTTCAGGTAAGCGTCGTCAATGTAATTGTTTCAAAATAAGTTGGCCAGTTATTGGCTAGTTGCAGAATACAACGATATGAATATTAGATAAATTTCTCTCTCTCTCTCTCTCTCTCTCTCTCTCTCTCTCTCTCTCTCTCTCTCTCTCTCTCTCTCTCTCTCTCTGTGTGTGTGTGTGTGTGTGTGTGTGCAGCATTTTAAGCTGTCAATGTCTTACATAACTCTTAACTGTTAGTGTTGCTTCAAAACTTAATCCATGACTGTTTTTCATTTCAACATCTTGTGCCATAAGTTGAGAGGTTTCTTGGTAAGAGTTTAAGTTCTTGAGAACTACTTTTTCATGTTTCAAACATTTGTATGATTAGTTGAAATTGGTGAAATTTAGGGATCTGGCGTGTCCTTCCAGACATTACAATAATTAGTTCGTCAGACTTTCAACTTTATTTGGGAAACGAGTCAGATAACGGCTTGATTTTACTTTCTCTTAACTTTATGTGTCCTGTACAAAATTTTAATCTTAGCATAATACCATTTCAGCAATTTCTATCAAGACTCTCAGGGTTTTACCCGTTTTTTCTTCAGTCTTATTTTGTATCGAAATGTTGTTTTGTTTTTTTCACAACCCCATAACATCATGCTTAAGAGAACCAATATTCTTTCGTTATCCAGTCCAAGTAGGTTCATCACGACAGCCCAATAATTATGATTAACATAGTCTCGGGAGTGAATTAAACAGAAAATTTCTAAGCTTTCATATATGTCAGTCTATTTCTTAGGAAAAACCTCTTCCCCATCAGAGATGAACAAAATTGTGTTGAGCGCCATAAATATGAAAAGACCTCTCACCATCGAAGGACTGTTGACCCTAAATTATTGTCTTTTTCTGTGATAACTTTCCCAGTGTTCGACTATCAGCATTTGCAAACTATCTAGATATCGTAGATATAATGTACTTTATCAACGTTGCTCATACAGTTTTCAAGTATTTCCTGTTTTTATTTATGCCAGTATGCTTTTTCAGCTTAAAATGGATGTCACGTATCAAACGTCAGTAAGAGGTTGACATTTTTCATTGATAAATTTTAGATAAAGGGCAGTTAAACCCACCTTCATGTGAATGGTAACATGTGATTTCCTTCAGCCCCTGTAACTACTACAAGTCTTATTTCTCTCTGTTCAACTTTCGTTAGCTCAGTTTCTTGCAACCTTAGCTCAGTATCCCTGTTGTGTAATTTATAAGTTTTACCTTTTCTTCTTGAAAATCTCTCTCTCTCTCTCTCTCCTCTCTCTCTCTCTCTCTCTCCTTCTTTCTGTGTCCCTTGCTTTCATTTACTACTAGTGTCTTTATTCTTTTTTCAATTTAATCTCTCTCTCTCTCTCTCTCTGTCCTTTGTTTTTATTCACTAATAGTGTCTTTATTCTTCAATTTAGTCTCTCTCTCTCTCTCCCTCTTTCTCTCTCTATCTCTCTTTGTCCTTTGCTTTTATTTACTACTAGCGTCTTTATTCTTCAATTTAATCTCTCTCCCTCTCTCTCTCTCTCTCCCTCTCTCTCTCTCTCTCTCTCTCTTTGTCCTTTGCTTTTATTTACTACTAGCGTCTTTATTCTTCAATTTAATATCTCTCTCTCTCTCTCTCTCTCTCTCTCCTCTATCTCCTCTCTCTCCTTATCTTCTCTCTCTTTTCTCCTTTTTGTCCTTTGCTTTTATTCACTACTGGCGTCTTTTATTCTTCAATTTTAATCTCTCTCTCTCCCTCCCTTTCTTTCTCTCTCCTCTCTTCCTTTGTCCTTTGCTTTTATTTACTATAGCGTCTTTATTCTTCAATAATCTCTCTCTCTCTCTCTCTCTCTCTCTCTCTTTGTCCTTTGATTTATTCAACTACTTAGTGTGTCTTTATTTCTTCAAAGGTCCAATCTCTCTTCTCTCTTCTCTCGCTCTCTCTCTCTCTCTCTCTCTCTCTTCTCTCTCTTTGTCCTTTGCTTTATTCACTACTTTAGTGTCTTTTATTCTTCCTTTTATTACACTCTCTCAAAACTCTCTCTCTCTCTCTCTCTCTCTCTCTCTCTCCCAGGGCTATAGGATCACAAGCCAATTAAAATCTTAAATTCCCTTGAATACCCACACTAGTCCATAACTGTATAAAAGGAGTTCCTCCATTTGTTTAATCATCACCAAAGATTTTGTTGTAGATTCTGGCCTTTTCAGAGCGCCATTCCCCAACCCTGAATCCTACCCTCTTCAACAAACTGGAAATGTTTAACCACCCAGTCAAAAATAATTTGGCTGACACCCCCGGCATCCTCTCCCCCAACTCAACTACCGGGCACCTAGCTCAGCGGGTTCCTTTGCCATAGAAGGGATGTAGGTTGTATGAAATAGGTTTTATCTAAATTTTCGTTTTGATTTGCTTTTCATTTACTGTGTACTAGTTTTCCTTAATTACTGGCGGTGGATGAAACATAAGTTACTGACAGTCACGAAAATTTCGACTGCCTTTGAAATGCTGCTCAAATTAGCCACTTAAGATGAACTGTCGACATTCAGTAGACTTTACCTTGAAGCATTTAGTCGTGAGTATCTGTGTTCCTTTTTAAGAGGTTTCCAGAATCTTGAAGTATTGTTATAAGTTAATTTGGTATATGATTTACTTTTTCCTTATGTCTCAATACTCAAGTATTGTACTATTGTGGAAGACTGGTGTTCAGCGTACGTACTGGTTATAATGCATGGAATATTCCTTAACATGTAAATAAGTAATATGTATAATTCTCTGACATTTTCAATTTGCAATTTGTAAAGACAGATTTGTCAAGAACTGTGTATGAAATGGCTCATAAATTTGTTCAGTTTTAAAAGGACATTGTCTGAGGAATAGTATGAATTTTATGAAAATTACTCCTTGATAGAGCAATAAGATACTGATATTTAACTGATTTAAACATCTATACATCTGGCCAAAGAAGTCTGCAGTTGTTTTCTTTCTATCGTACTGACACTCAGGCTCTCTGAAAAGGGTTCCAGCTGGGTTCATAAAAAGTCACTGTGTTCTCCGTTTATGCTTCATTGATGTCCATGACATAAAGAAAGGTAAATGTCGCGATAATCACATTTGGAGAAATATGTGATAATTTCTTCGATTTCTTGCCTCTTGTCTTACAAGTTGTGATAAGTTTTCCTGCTGTGATTCAATTGTAACGTTGATGGATTCAAGTTGGTTTGATCTGCAATTAACTTGTTAAACTGGAACTTTCCTGTACTGCTGGAGTGATGGTTTTGTCGAACTGATGGACTGGATTCTTCGTGCTAGTGGCCGAATGTATCGGAATTTATCTAGAGTATTGGAAAATGTGAAAAATTGCCCTGTTGGTGCGTTGTGCAAGAATTTACTTATTAACGTAATACCGAAGTGTTGTTGTTTTAGCATGCAACTATATCCCCCTTTTTTTGTTTATTTTTTTTAATGACACAGAAGTACCCACCATTTTTTTTATAGCTTTCTAGCAGTATTTAATGTAAGTCATTGCCACCTTTTGCTTTGTAATTTTGTTGTGTTATTTGCACTGTAATTTCCATCATCATATCCGTGAAGGGACAGCAGGCTATTCTTTAGGACAACTTGGTAGGAATTGCAAAGAAAACTTCGTCGGTTACTTTAGACCTGTACTTTGGATCTAATCAAATTAGATCACCCTTGTTCGTTGTTCCTACACTCTGACCTTTTCCTCTTTGATTCCGTAGTATTAGTCGAAATGTTCTATTCCGAAGAGTTACCAGATATGTTGGTTATCAAGAGAGTTACAAGAATTTATAAGCTCTCTGCAGTTTAGTAAAAGTTAATCAGATGCAATATAGGAGTGGTTTCATGGGCAACATATTCATCTTTAGAAGGAGCCAAAAGTGTTGCAAGTCACAAACGACTAATTTACACTCTCAAGACAGCAAAATTCAGATGTAAGTTTGAATAGGTACCGAGGTAAGATTGCTATAAAGTAAAAATGGGGCTTAGAGTGCCAAATCCTTTCATATGAAAGTTAGTAGAATCAACTTGACCTTTATTTTGAAATAAGTTTTGAAATTATCCTGTAAGGTTTTTATTTTATATTTTTTTCTGGAATGCAAAATTATTTGCCAATCAAAACTTCTCTGGTTAGGCTAGTGATTTTTTATGTCATTTGATGATATTAAATATTAGTTGTAGAATTCTGCAGAAATATTCTGAATTGAAGGGTTTTCAGGAAAAGGCTGCACCGGGAGTGCTAAGAATGTAAATGTTAGGTCGGAGTTCCTTGTAACCAATGTATTTTCATCAGTCTTTTTCAGACTTTTAATAAAAAGTTTACCGATAAAGAACGAATAAAAATTTATATATTTTTAGTCTTATTTAAAATATCTAATATACGCAATACATTATTTTATTACATATGTCGAGGAAAAATACTAATTTTTTATATAAAGCGCTTAATAACTTAAATAGCATTTTTTTATAACTGTACAAACATTCAACGTGCAATAATTTCATCATATTTTATTTTATTTATATTTGAACTGCATTTCCTAGACTAATGTATTCATGTATTTTTGAGAGGAAGGCGAACTATGAGTGTCCTGAACAGACACAAAAGCAGAGGCTTTTAAATGTTGTTTTAATAGATAAAAAAAATAGTGATAGGTAAACAAGAAAATTTCTGACCGTAATTTAAAGTTCCTTTACAAAAACGTACTTGTCTGAGAGATTTGCCCTGATGGAGTGTCGAAACGACCAATCTCGAGTGTGAATGGTGTCAACGACCAATTGACATGTTAAAAACGTCTGTCGGTAAGTCTTCAAAATGAGAGCTCTCGGGTAGAATTCTCATTTTGTCTGAATAATGTAAAGTCAAGAGAGACAAGCGACACCGGACGTGTCTCTCGACATGTATGCTAGTGAAAAGGGCCCTTAAGGCATAGCTTTATTACGCCCATTCAAAGCCGAAGGAAGGCATGAATTATAAATCATTCCCCTCTTACCATCTTCGTCAAGTAAGGCCTTAGTCTGAAAACATTATTTCATGTCCCCACCTACAACGATAACGCGCCTCAGTGGCGTGGTCGATATGGTGTTAGCGTGCCACGAGTGCAATTCTCGGACATTCCACTGAGGTGTGAGAGATGTGTATTTCTAGTTATGGAAGTTAACTCTTGATGTGGTTCCGAAGTCGCGTAAAGTCGTTGGTCCCGTTGCTGAATAACCACTGGTTCCATGCAACGTAAAAACACCATACAAACAAACAAATAAACAAAAACCTAAAACGAAGTCTTAAAGGCGATGACCACGGAAAGACAAAGGTTAAGAATATATATATATATAAAATAATGCTGGTCTTCTAGTCAAGAAGTCTTATTTACTTTCCCCTCACGAGTTGATTTTAGGATTCTCAACTTGCTGATTTTGAGCTTCGTGACAATAAAGTTATTGACAACAGGGCAGCCTTTCGTAAATTCCAGCAAATTTTAGCTCTTAACTAACTGCAACCATGAAAATGTAAAATAAACCAAGTTTGAGTTCTATTATCACATCTGTACCTTAAATCGGTTAAGGCCACATTTCTCATAATTCAATTAGCCCTTAAGTTCATTCGTTACTGTATCTGTTTTGGTAAATAAGCCCGTCACCGAATGATTATTATATCTGATGATATTAAAGCAATCCTTGCACATCGCTCTTGGTATTTGAAAGGATGTATTAAAGTTTCAAGCTTGCATTATGACACTTTCGAGTCGCTTAGTATTGATTGCTTTATTTTTTGTCTCAGACTTTATTCGGTAACCTTGATGACTTTTAAACAGTTTGCAATGGGGTTTGGACAGTTTTTATTTTAAGCCCGGTCTTCAGATAAGTTTTTTTTTCTTCAAATTGTTCCGTATCAAAAATCTTTAATAAACACTTATACTTGATTGTTGTTCCTGTCTTCAGGGCCTAAGAGAACGATAATGACGTCTCTAAGAAACTGAAAGACTAACAAGGACTCTCTAAAAATAGTCTCTTCCTCGTAAAGGTGGCCAAAGAACAAACAACACTGCCATCTGGTGGCTATTGGCTCATTACCATGACACTGGAACTAAAACACAACAGAAGTAGAAATACAAACTATCAAAAACTATATATATATATATATATATATATATATATATATATATAGTATATGTAAGTATGTATGTATGTATTGTATATTATATATATATTATAATATATATAATATATATATATATATTATATATATAGTGTAATTATTATTATAATTATTATTATAATTATAATATAATATATATATATATATACAGTATGTATGGTATATAAATATATATATATATATATATATATTATATATATACATACATGTACATATATATATATATATATATATATATATATATATATATATATATATATATGTATAGTATGTATATGTATATATATATGTATATATATATATATATATATATATATATATATATATATATATATATATATATATATATATATATATATATATATATATATATATATATATGTGTGTGTGTGTGTATGTGTGTGTGTATGTGTGTGTGTGTGTGTGTGTGTGTGTTATAATATATATATATATGTATATATATATATATATATATATATATATAATGTGTATATATATATATATATATATATATATATATATATAAGTGTATATATATATATATATATATATATATATATATATATATATACATATATATATACAGAGAGAGAGAGAGAGAGAGAGAGAGAGAGAGAGAGAGAGAGAGAGAGAGAGATGGAAAAAAGAAATATGAGTGAAAATTAGGTAGTGTGTGTAGATATAGTAGTAGTTGTAGTAGGAGGAGTGAATATATATGTGTATATATATATTATATTATATATATATATATTATATATATATGTATATATATATATATATATATATATATATATATATATATATATATATATATATATCTTGTTTCTTTTACTTAGCAGGACGCTAAAATTCACTTACATCTGTCGGATATTTTGATAGGGTTATAACGATTTTATTCCGGAAAGCATTACATCAAAGGAGACTTTATCAAGTCACATTTTTCATGATCTAATGATACCTAATCGATGTGACATTGATTATGTAAATCTTCGTAGTTCAATGATTAGATTTTTTTTAATGATAATTAGAAAATTCATCATCCACCCTCTTCCTACTTCCCCTCCTCCTCCTCCTCTTCCTCCTCTTCCACCTCCTCCACCTCCTCCTCCTCCTCCTCCTCCTCCTCCTCCTCCTCCTCCTCTACTACTACTACTACTACTGCTACTATTACGTATATCCACATTCACTACCTAATTTTCATTTATAATTGTTTATTCTCTCTCTCTCTCTCTCTCTCTCTCTCTCTCTCTCTCTCTCTCTCTCTCTCTCTCTCCCGCGTAGTGGGCATTCAATGCTTTTAAACGAATGTACAGAAACAATGAAGCTCTTACAAGACTATGTAAATTGGAGAGTGAGAGGTTTATAGTGAAAGTGGTCCAATTCAAGGCTGCGTCATATAGCTGCATTTGTGCAATAATTTATGGACGAACAGATGAGAAAAGCCCGGATAACTTCTAAGAATAGTAAAGTGATGGCCAACGAAATGTGAAATGGCTAATGTCATGAGATGGCAAGTTTTTATTTACTGATGATAAAGAGAAGCTAAAGACCTGTACAGTCTTTGAAATTTCATCCCTCAACACATATAGCATTACATTTTTCATTCCCTTACATTCATTCACTATATAGGGCACTTCAGTTTTCTTTTATCATTATTGTCTCCACTGATGCCCATCTCACATGATGCCATTCACGATTTATCTATATTCTCTTCCTCCCCAACCTTTATCTTTTCTTTTATCGGATCTCCAGGTGTTATTACAAATCAGGATTTCCCTTGCGCTAGCCATCTTGCAGTTTCATAGGCAAGTAGATCCATTTTCGGCTTATTCCAATTAAAAAAGTACAAATTTTAATAATAATAATAATAATAATAATAATAATAATAATAATAATAATAATAATAATAATAATACTAATAATAATAATAATAATAATAATAATAATAATAATAATGGAGAAACAAATCCAGTGTTATGTAAATGGTACATATATTTAAATTTAAAACTATAAGGATAGCTTTCCTTAAAGTATAAATTTAAATATATTTACATTTACATAACCGTGGATTTGTTTCTCCATTTGAAGACTCGTGCTACTATGAGGATTTATTATTATTATTATTATTATTATTAATTATTATTATTATTATTATTATTATTTTATTATTATTATTATTATATATATATATATATATATATTTTTTTTTTTTTTTTTTTGCTCTATCACAGTCCTCCAATTCGACTGGGTGGTATTTATAGTGTGGGGTTCCGGGTTGCATCCTGCCTCCTTAGGAGTCCATCACTTTTCTTACTATGTGTGCCGTTTCTAGGATCACACTCTTCTGCATGAGTCCTGGAGCTACTTCAGCCTCTAGTTTTTCTAGATTCCTTTTCAGGGATCTTGGGACCGTGCCTAGTGCTCCTATGATTATGGGTACGATTTCCACTGGCATATCCCATATCCTTCTTATTTCTATTTTCAGATCTTGATACTTATCCATTTTTTCCCTCTCTTTCTCTTCAACTATGGTGTCCCATGGTATTGCGACATCAATGAGTGATACTTTCTTCTTGACTTTGTCAATCAACGTCACGTCTGGTCTGTTTGCACGTATCACCCTATCCGTTCTGATAACATAGTCCCAGAGGATCTTTGCGTGATCGTTTTCTATCACTCCCTCAGTTTGGTGCTCGTACCACTTATTACTGCAAGGTAGCTGATGTTTCTTGCAAAGGCTCCAGTGGAGGGCTTTTGCCACTGAATCATGCCTCTTTTTGTACTGATTCTGTGCAAGTGCCGGGCATTCGCTTGCTATGTGGTTTATGGTTTCATTTTTCGTATTGCACTTCCTACATATGGGAGAGATGTTATTTCCGTCTATCGTTCTTTGAACATATCTGGTTCTTAGGGCCTGATCTTGTGCCACTGTTATCATTCCTTCAGTTTCCTTCTTTAGCTCTCCCCTCTGTAGCCATTGCCATGTGTCCTCGCTGGCTAGTTCTTTAGTCTGTCTCATGTATTGTCCGTGCATTGGTTTGTTGCGCCAGTCCTCTGTTCTGTGTGTCATTCTCCTGTCTCTGTATATTTCTGGGTCTTCGTCTACTTTTATTAGTCCTTCTTCCCATGCACTCTTTAGCCACTCGTCTTCACTGTTTTTCAGATATTGCCCCAGTGCTCTGTTCTCGATGTTGACGCAGTCCTCTATACTTAGTAGTCCTCTTCCTCCTTCTTTTCGTGTTATGTATAGTCTGTCCGTATTTGCTCTTGGGTGTAGTGTGTAGTGCTTTGTGTATTGTCATATGTTTCCTGGTTTTCTGATCTATGCTGCGGAGTTCTGCCTTCGTCCATTCCACTTTTATCATATTTCTGGCGTTGAGTTTTGACTTGAGTATCGCCTTGAGTCTCTGCATATATTCTTTCTTGATCGTGTCCTTCATCTCTTGGTGTTTTATATCCCCTCCTTCCATTATTTCCAGGTATTTGTATCCTTTCTCATCTATGTGTTTGATGTTGCTCCCATCTGGTAGCTTTATCCCTTCAGTTCTCGTTACTTTGCCTTTTTGTATGTTGACTAAGGCGCAATTTTCTATTCCAAACTCCATCCTGATGTCCCCAGATACAATCCTTACAGTCTGGATTAGGGTATCTATTTCCTTGATGCTCTTACCATACAGCTTGATGTCGTCCATGAACATCAGATGGTTGATTCTGATGTCTCTTTTCTTGAGTTGGTACCCGGCATTCATCTTCTGTAGTACTTTTGTCATGGGAATCATGGCTACTACGAAGAGTAGTGGGGACAGTGAGTCACCCTAGAAGATCCCTCTCCTGATATTAACCTCTGCTAGTCTTATTCCAGAGCTTGTAAGTATTGTATTCCAGTTGCGCATTGTATTTTTGAGGAAGCTGATGGTGTTTTCCCCATATATTTTCAGGCATTCTATTAGCCATGTGTGTGGTATCATGTCGAAGGCTTTCTTATAGTCTATCCATGCCATGCTGAGGTTGGTTTTCCTTCTCCTACTGTTCTTCATTACCATTTTGTCTATCAGGAGCTGGTCTTTTGTGCCCCTACACTTCCTTCTGCAGCCTTTCTGTTGGTGGGGGATGGTGTTTGTCTCCTCTAGGTAGTTGTATAGCCTTTCACTGATGATACCTGTTAGTAACTTCCACATTATTGGTAGGCAGGTGATAGGCCTGTAGTTATTGGCTATATTTCCCATACTCTTGTCTTTTTGTACTAAGGATGTTCTTCCTGTGGTCATCCATTTGGGTGCATGGTGATTTGAGATACAATGCTGGAGTTGTTCTGCTATTCGTGGGTGTAGGGTGTTGAAGTTTTTGAGCCAGTATCCATGGACTTCATCGGGACCTGGGGCTTTCCAGTTTGGCATTTTCTTTAGTTGGTGTCTGACTGTGTCTGTCGTGATCTCTGTGAATCTTTGTTTTATTCTCCCTGTTTCTTCTTCCTTGACTTCCTGGAGCCAATTTGCATGTTTTTTGTGTGATACTGGATTGCTCCATATGTTTTCCCAGAGTCTCTTACTTGGTTCGGCTTCAGGAATTTCTGGGTGGTTGTCTTCCCCTCTTAGTTGGCTGTATAGTCTTTTCTGGTTGGTTCCGAATAGTTTGTTCTGTTGGTATCCCTTATTCCTGTTCATGTACCGTTGGATCTTATGTGCTTTGGCCTTAAGCCTCTGCTTTACATCTTCTACTGTGTTGTTTAGTCCCCTCTCTTGTACTTTGTATTTCTCGTTGAGTTCCTCCCTTGTTTTCTTGCTTCTTAGCCTTTTTTCTGCCATCTCTTTCAGTTTACTCAAGTCAGATCTCATTATTATTATTATTATTATTATTATTATTATTATTATCATTAATTATTATTAATATTATTGAACCAAACAAAAGCTTCTTTCACTTTTTTCTGAAATTGGAAAAGGAAACCCACAAAATTACTAAGTATAACTTGTTTACTTGTAAGTATTTACATATTTTGCTCAACACGCAAGTACTTTCAGGCCGTATCTGTGGCCCGTTCTCATTATTATTATTTTTATTATTATTATTATTATTATTATTATTATTATTATTATTATTATTATTATTATTATTATTATTATTGTTATTATTATTATTATTATTATTATTATTATTATTATTATTATTATTATTATTATTATTATTATTATTATTATTATTTTAAGAGGGACACTTTTCCCCTGCAGTCTAAAGTGTTTCCAAAAGCATCTCCGCAGATTCCTTAATCTGAAATCTCTTCATCCATCAGCTCATGTTATTCGATGAGGGTCTGGGGAAAAAGTGGGAATGGGAATATTCATTTACCGTATTTGATAACCAGTTTTATAAAAGCTTTATCGGATAAAAAAAGAAAGAAAAAAAAACATTCATTTAAAAATGGTCACTGGTTCATCGTCGTTAGAACAATACATTTTGGAAAAATACGCTTCTGGAAAAGAAATTGATTAAGGTGTAATTGCTTTTCATTAAAACTTAACAAACGACGTGTGAACAAAGGGAAATTTTTACACCGAAATCAATCACTATCTTTAATACGAAATGTGAATATAAATATCATACCATTTGAAAAGAAGAAAAATCTAGAGTGAATTTAAAGTGATTATCGTATTGGAAATACATGACTTTATGTAATAGAGGTCAGATATTCAAAATTTACATTTGGAATGTTTGATAAACGATAGCTCTATCAACAGTCTCCACAAAGGCATCTTTTTCAGAGCATAATGTTTACTGAAGATTGATGTCTTATTTTTCAACTAATATTTCGAATGGAAAACCGTGCAATATCAGAAGCGAACTTACTTCAACTGTCTCCCAGCACCGAGCCCTGGATATGAGTTGTGTGATAAGCCATCCAATGGCAAATTGAGAGGGAAATTCAAATACACTTAGTTTTCTTCTGTAAAAAAAAAAAAAAAAAAAAAAAAAAAAAAAAAAAAAAAAAAAAAAAAGAAAAAAAAAAAAAAAAAAAAAAAAAAAAAAAAAAAAAAAAAAAAGGCCGCCCTCATGTCTTAAAAACTACTGAGACTAAGGGGCTGCAAATTGGTATGTTGATCACCCACCCTTCAATCATCAAACATACTAAATTGCAGCCTCTGGCTTCAGTTGTTTTGATTTTATTTAAGGTTAAAGTTTGCCATGATAATGCATCTGGCAACTATTCACGATAGGCCACCACCAGGCCTTGTCTGCAGGTTTTATGGGACATTGTACAGAAAACTCGATTGCATCGGCAAAACTTCGACGCATTTTTACCTGCTATCATAGTCCTCGTCATCATCACAGAAATAAATATAATTATAAACTTTATATCAACAACAGAAACATCAGCCGGAGCAAAAATAATAATAATAATCATAAGAATACATGCCAGACGCACGATCATGACTAAGTTTAACCTTCAATAAAATAAAAACTACCGAAGCTAGAGGGCTGTAATTTGGTATGTTCGATGATTCGTGAGTGGATGATCAACATGCCAGTTTTCAGCTATCTGGGCTCAGTTTTTAAGATCTGAGGGCGGAAAGAAAAAGTGCCTACGGACAGACAAATAGCCACCTCAATAGTTTTCTTTTACAAGAAGTTAAAAATCACGAGGAGAACCTATTTCTGACTTGAAGAATGAAGTAATAAGAGAGAGAGAGAGAGAGAGTTATCCGTTCTTAGTTGTTTTTCAGGTTCAAGAACCGATCAAACTGCCGTCGATATCTACTGATTTCCTGAGCCTCCGGTAATCGAAGACACCGACATTGTTGTGGCTTTCATTATAAAAAATAAAATAAATTAAAAATACATAAATATAAAAAAAGCCGAGGCATCTCGCATCTACGACAGCAATATCAGTTTACGGCGTGTAATCTGTTCCCGCGGCTGTGGTCATTTAATCTTTTTCCTTACTGCAATGCCTTTGATGGCTTTTAATCGTTATGACGTTGATTGAGCTCTGCTTTTAAAGTGAAAGCGGATTATCTAATTTTTGGGCTCATTCGAAATCCGGGTGATTTTCACAAAATGCGGTGTTTTTTAATAAATAAAAGCAGAAAATTTTTTCCCTATTACGTATATTTTATAAAAGTGTATAATTTCCGCTTGGAATGCGACTTTTAACGTTCGTTTTACAACGCAAAAATGTTGGCTCGATCAAAATTCAAGTAAGGGATATTAATAATCGTTTAATAATAATTAGGAGAAATGGAAAATCGCTTGGAGAATCTACTAAAGCAAACACGGTATTTTGTTTTAAATTCTCATATTATATCGAAGTTGACTTGCCTCCTTTGTGAAGTTATTCGTTGCGGAGACGACCATAAAGATCGGAAAATACAATATGAAGCTCACCTCTGCATAAATCAGAGGAACCGAGACACTGTCCGCGGAACTGGGTGATTATAGTGTTGTCTCTCAAACTCTGACATCAAAGAGTAACCGACAAAGAAAGATAGAGCGTTGAAATTTGAGACGAAGGAACAATCAAAATCCTTGATGTGATGCCTCTACTCTGTATCTCTGGCAAAGCCAAGCGTAGTATGTACTATTTACCCGAATTTCGGATATGGCGTAACGAACATACACACTACCATACACCCATACAGGCAAACATTTATATATATATATATATATAATATATATATATATATATATATATATATATATATATATATATATATGTATATATATATCTTACGATACTCGCTTTATCAATGAAAGGGAAAGGGTGACAAACAGCTAATTATAATAACATCAGGACACTTTCATCCAGGTATCTCGTCAACGCTCCCTCAAGAGAAAAGTCAGTCCCTTACAATGCTTCTGCTATTTTACTTAAATGGTCCAAAGCCTGGTAGTTACGGTCTGGACTCTGTAAAAGGTTTCTAGATGAAGATGGATGATTAGCGTGAGTAAAAATCTCGAAGTTCCCTAATTGTAACCATTTAGCTTTCAGTTTTTTTAATTTTTTTTCAAGTGATTACAAAAGTGGAAGTCTTCTTCATTTATGTACCTTAGAAATGTCAACTGCAACCATTGGTTGGCATCCGTGCAGTGATAGCAGGATTTTTAGACCTAATTATCGTGTTTTGGAAAATATTTGACATCGTTGTGGATTTTTTCATTTGGTAAATAAACGCGACATTTTGACATCAGACATATAGATCACTTATGGAATCGAAATACCTTACATCTGTTCATGATCATTTTTTTTTAATAAATAAAAAGAACAGATTTGCTTCTTGTAGGTTTGTTGGTTCAGATTAAACCGAGAGGAAGAATTCACAGAGTTTTTTTTTAATATTCAAATTTTATGTAAAAAGGGTAATTTTTCCTTTCCAGCACCAGACAAGGGGAATGGTAGTATATCGAAAAATCTGTTCATAAATCCTTCAGTGAAAGAAACTGGAAGGAATTTTTTTGCATTTCCAGAGGGGAAAGGATACGGAAACCCGCTTGGGTCGGATGCGAGGGACCCTGGTTGAAAAATATGCTATTAAAAACAAGGACGGGAGAGGGAATGGGACAGAAATTGTCCCGGATGATATATGGATGGACCCTTAATTCGAGAGGCAATGCATTCATCGAAATGAAAATATAACTTTCATTTCATTCAATATGTTACAGGCTTTGTCCTGATAATGGAGAGAGAGAGAGAGAGAGAGAGAAGAGTTTTGGAAATGTCTTTCTCTTAATATAATCTTCATGGAATCATAAAAAGGCAATATGACATCCAGTGGGTTATTATACTGCCGGCTAATAATGCTAAGAATGAAAGAACATGATTTTAGTCCTAATTCGTTGCAGTTAAAGGAAATTAACTATATTCAGTTCAGCTCCTCCTGCTAAATGAATTGGAGCATCGGCCATCGCAAAAATGACTTGAGTTAATGATGAATATGATGAAGGATGCAATTATTCTCCTCATGGGGATGACAGGGGACGAATCACTTTAGATGCAGGAAATCTGGCAACTCCTCACACGAATAGTTTACCAATTTTTGAAATGACATGCGAATGTAAGAGCTTGATATCCACTCTAACATTGTGGAAGTGCACATTTACCCGCTATACACACACGCGCGCACACACACACACACACACACACATATATATATATATATATATATATATATATATATATATATATATATATATATATATGTATATATATATATATTAAATATCTAGCCTTACCTTTGCTTGTCATTTCACAAATTAGTACAGTATTCGTGTGAGCTGTCAGATTTCCTGTGTCTGAAGTGATTCATCCTGTGTCATCCTCATGGGGAGAATAATTGTATCATTCATCATATTCATCATTAAGTTGGGTCATTGTTACGATGGCGGATGCTCCTATTAATTTAGCAGTAGTTAAACTGAATATAATTAATTTTCTTTGACTGCAGACGACTTAATCCTAAAATCGTGCTCTTTTGTGGCAACAATGAATTAGAATGAAGAAGGCGGGGCTAAAAACATCAATGACGGTTTGGTAATATTTGAATTAATTTTATTCTGGCGATTCCGATCACCGTGAAAAAGAGGAAACTCTTTTCTTAATTTTGAATTGCAATGCGTACAGTTTGTTTTATGATAAAAGGTATGATAGATTTATTTCACATGATCATTTTCAGAATTATGAAAACAGATCACGAGTTTTACAAGCAAGCTAATTGTTTCGATATTTTTATGGTTGAAGTGAGTGAGTGACATTGTTATGAAGAGTATGACGTAACGGTTTACCACTTATTGTACGTTTTTAGTCTTCATTAAACAATTGCAATTCTATCTAGCAAAGCTCAGTTACACAAAAATTCATACAATCGCCATCATTACAATCAACTGTCGAATCATCTAGTTCTGATTCACCTCTATCCTCTAGAGTCTAGATTCGTCAGCTTAATATTAAATACTTGCTTCACCGACACACACACACATCATTCTCATCAGGCAGCTTGTTTGTTTTGTTTGTATGCTGTTTTTACGCTGCATGAAACCAGTGGTTATTCAGCAACGGGACCAACGGCTTTACGTGACTTCCGAACCACATCGAGAGTGAACGACTTCTATCACCAGAAATACACATCTCTCACTCCTCAGTGGAATGCCCAAGAATCGAACTCGCGACCACCGAGATGGCACGCCAACTCCATACCGACCACGCCACTGAGACGCCTCATCAGGCAGCGTCTGCCAGATAGCACCTTTTCTTTTAAAACTCCTTGACAAAATAACCTTTGTGTGTGGATGTTCTTTCCTTTAGAACAACTGCTGACAAACGGGTTCTTATTAACCTTATTAGCTTTCCCAAAGTTTTCGCCTATTTCCTTTCACATCTACTTCACTTGTATATATATTTCATCATTGTATTCTGCAATTACATTTTCAACAATTTTGCATGTTTATTCACACCAACTCTCATTGCACTACCTCACTTTGCAATTGTTTTATTCCTCTTCTCAACACCCTTTACGTTAAATGATACCATCCATGAACTCTTAACTCCCTTTCCGCTATAGTTTCCGCATCTGACATTCCAGTTCAATTTGTCAGTTTTTCATGGTCTGTATGTATAGCTAAATCACGTATGTTTGGAACGTGATGAATATATAAAGGTAGAAACCACGAAGGAAAGTGAAACAATGGAGTGAGCTACGAGATCTTTCGACTCAACATCATTTACTTAGCAGACTCTGCTAAGTAAAGGACCTCGAGTCGAAAGATCTCGCAGCACATTCCATTGTTTCACTTTCTTTCGTGGTTTCTACCTTGATTTTTATAGTTTGTATTTTAACAGAGCTCTCTCACATTCACAATTGATAACTGATCATCTTCTCCAGCCGAGAGCAAGCAGACTTCATCAATAACAGCAACACCAGGTTGCGGCTGTAGGACTTCTCACTTTTATTGTCCTTTATTTCTCACACCGTCGTCGGGTTGTGGAACAGTCTCCTTGAGAATGTTGGGCATATGGAATTTCAAGTGTTTTGAAATTTTACTGATATTTCATCATACAATTGTCTATTGATTTCTTAATTTATTTTTTATTTTCTAATAACTGATCTCTTCTTATTGCGTTTCCGATTAGCTTTTTGTTATTTGTATTATCTTATATATTTGTTTAATGATTTGTTAATTTATTTTTCATTTTCTAATAACCGATCTCTTCTTACTGTATTTCCTATTACCTTTCGTTATATCTTGCAAATGAACGCCACCTTCTTTGAAAATTTGAATTTCAGGTCAATGGAACCTGCGAACTTGTTGCATATATACTGAATAATAATAATAATAATAATAATAATAATAATAATAATAATAATAATAATAATAATAATAATAATAATAATAATAAAATAATAATAATAATAATATAATAATAATTCTATAAAAAAAAGTTTTCTTATATTTCACTTATATTTTCATAAACATCATATTTGAACCCTTCATCTTCTAACAGCATTACTTCACACACGTACATTCATACATCCATGTATTTATCTATCTACCTATCTATCACAGCGATGTGTTTAGTTGTGTTCAAACGCATGACTAATGCAACTGAATAAAAAGAGTGATGCACTGAGTTATCCATTATTGTATGAATAGTGTTGATATTCCCTTCCATCCTATTACCGAATGCGATTTTTCGCTGCAACACTTTTTGAAATCGTATAATTTTATGTCGGATTTGGTGCAATTTATCCACACAACAATACGGTTAAATCCATTACCGATCTAAAGCACGATCAATTTTGTCACATATTTGATGAATAATTCGGCCTCGATAGTGGAACCAAATTCCATTATGCCCAGAATTTTTGCGGTTGGAAATTCTCTACCATAATGTTAATCACTGATATTGCGATATATTGTGTTTCAGTCAGCGGTAAAACTCTCGAAAATGAAAACATGAACAGTTCCTCTCTAACAGTGAATTTGCGAGCACTGAAATGTTCCCGTTAACTTGCTTCTTTCTAATGGTGATATACCCGAAAAATACCTCTAAACTTCATGAGTTCCTATCACGTATTTGGATACACTCATCAATACAAGCTACGGAAACAAATGGGAAATTTATAAAGATACCCCAGTTTCCGTAGCAAAATTCTGACCGACGTAGCCAAAAAACCAAGTCTTTGGCTGGGAATGGAAAGGTAGAGATTCTGACATTACAATGAAGGTATTGAATATAAATATATATATATATATATATATATATATATATATATATATATATATATATATATTATATATGTATATATATATTTATATATATAGATATATATATCTAATATATATATATATATATATATAAAATATATATCATTAATATATATATATATATATATATATATATATATAATAAATATATATATACAGTTTAAAAATCCTTTACCCGATTTCTTAACAAACGATTTATAAATTTTTTTAGGAGAAAAAAGAGGCAGCAATCAAAGTTTTAAGATCGCTGTGAAAACTGTTAATGCCTTTTATAGCCCCACTTAGCGTAAAAAACATTATGTTATCCGTTTATACTCTTGTATCACGTGACTTTTCGAAACCCATTTTTAACCTGAGAGAGAGAGAGAGAGAGAGGGGGGTGGGACGGGGGGGGGCGGGGGGGGGGGGTGATTATCGGCCCTAATTAAGTTGTTAATCGACAGATATAAACTTATTAGCAAGTCAATACTACTGTATGTATCTGAGAGAGCGTCACCTGGGCTCTTGTGGGCACTAAAAAACCCGGAAGCCCACACCTACTTCGCCTACAGAAAGGAGGCCGGAGATGAGTGGAGATTTATGGAAGATGAAGCACAGGAAAGGCGAGACGCGAGTTGCGAAATTTCATGGAAGACTTGTATCACATTATTATTATTATTATTATTATTATTATTATTATTATTATTATTATTATTATTATTATTATTATTATACTAAGAATTAAAAGCCATAGTAGTGTTGAAAATATTTATGCACAGTAGGACTGATAAGGGATACCGAGAACTATTTCAAAGTGTCTCCTTGTTATATTCAACTCTGTCCAAAAATATTTTTAACCCTACTGTGGCTTTTAATTCTCAATATTACAGCCTCGTTAAAGGGGTTAATTAGTTCATTATTATTATTATTACTGTTATTATTATTATTATTATTATTATTATTATTATTATTATTATTATTATTGTGATGATGATGATGATGATGATGATGATGTTGATGACCCGTTTTGCTTATTGGTGCACGATTCGGAACAAAACAAAATACGAAAGAGCAGATACGCAGAATAAATACAACCGTCCCATGCACCACATTCAAGCATAATGAATGTGTATATTCACGCTCAATATATAACTGGCGCGTCCACTCCATACCCATTACTTTTTGTTTTAATTAGCCTGCCGATGCATCCTATAGTTTCCGATGACGTATGGTGATAACAAGTGGACCTGAGTGAGTGATGTATTTGTGCAGACCATTTTTGGCTTTGGTAAATCCTGCAGCTAATAAATTACCGAATGATGAGAGGTTATCCCATGCTCTGTTTTTTTTTCTAACCGGATATAATTACTGATTTCTGTGAGAATGCAAAATATATTTTTGTATGCAGCTTTCACATGACTTGTCCATAGCGTGATGAAATACACTGCGACAGTGTTTAAATAACGTTGTAAACGCTCTTCACTTGTTGAGATAAACAGTCAAACTCACGCAATCGTGTATGTCTATCTATCTATCTATCTATCTATCTATCTATCTATCTATCTATCTATTTATATATATATATATTTATATATATATATATATATATATATATATATATATATATATATATATATATATATATATATATATATATCTATATACACACACAGTGATTTGGTGGGTTTCTTTTTCAATTTTAAGAAGAATTCTAAAAGAAGTTTTTGTTTGGTTCAATAATAATAATAATAATAATAATAATAATAATAATAATAATAATAATAATAATACCTCACAAGTCTGTTCTCTAGCTTCTATTTCAAATTTATGTAGCCTATGGGGATTCACATGCCAGCTTGGAATAATAATAATATATAAGCAACGCACAAAAGTTGAGAAATAAAAAAATAATAATATATAAGCAAAGTACAAAAGTTGAGAAATAAAAATAGTAATAATAATATATAAACAACGCACTGTTGACAAAAAAAAAAAAATATCTGAATCAATCGACGATCCCCGTCTTGGTGTAAAGTAGTCCTGCTTTGAAAAATCAAAGGAAAGAAGAAAATTTGGCAAGTATAAAAACAATTTCTGCAAATATGCAAAAAGACCGAACTACCCTCCACCCCACCCCACCCTTCGCCAAAAAAAAGAAAAAAAAAGATAAAAAAGATGCATTAAAAAAAATGGTTAAAATCCTCCTTTATCTTCCCGAACGACCTCATTCCTTCTGACAAACAAGAGTCATGAAGAGAGAGATAAGTAATTTAACTGCTTTCTCATTCTCTTCCTATTACAGCGATATCATACTTTTGGTTTTTTTTCTCCTTCCTCTCGAGACGAGAACTGCCACAACTTGAACCTTCTTTTCCAAATTCCGCTGGACAAACTTGCCATTTACTGAAGATTTGGTCAACTGTCTTAGCCATTCACTCATCTTTTTTTTAAAGCTTTAATTTTGCGTCTTTTTTATGGGTTGAGGTCGACTTCCAAGGCAACTGAATTATCAATTTTTTAAAAATCTCTATAACCTCAAGTATGTATGATCGTTTTCAGGCAATTTTCTGCTTTGCATTTGTATGCCATTTCTATTCGATAAAAGTAGAGGAAATATAATAGTAATAAGCATTATCAATATGACCTTTCTACTACTGCTTTAAATAATAAATCTTTCTCTTATTTATTCAAAGAAAAATGCAACGTCAAATCATGCAAAAAAAAATTTCACATTGAATTGTACATTACGATTCAGTGACCCAGAGGACATGATTCTCTTCCACTGGTATTTTTCTCTCATTTTTCCCCATTTGCAAAAGATATTTACAGCGAGGTACTTCCTTCTTTATGAGTTCGCAAAAATGGCAGGCTCAGTATTTCTCTTCCAAATTATCATCGATCCGATGTGTAGATGCGCCTTGGAGGATTTTCCACAATGTCAGTCGGATCAAGTTTTATTCCTTCTTTCATTAGGTTTTTATATATTCCCTTCCACTTCCTTTCCTTTCTCTCCCCAACTTTCTTTATTCGCATCATCCTGTGGAAAGGTGGGACATTTGATCATCGTTACATTGACTTCTGTATCTAAAGAAAGTGTTCGTAAACTGTACCGACTGACTTTTGATGGGATCAATCTTTTTTTTAAGAATACTACAAAATTTATTACAAACTTTGCTTCCTTAAAATGATATACGTCATCAACTGTACCAAGATGGCTGACTGATTGATAATTGATGGATTCTTCCATTTTTTGCAATATTACTACGAAGTTAATAAACAAAATGTATCACAAACTTAGCTGCTTTAAAATGATAGCTGTTATCAACTGTACCAAGATGGCTAACTGATAGATGGATTCTCTCTCTCTCTCTCTCTCTCTCTTCTCTCTCTCTCTCTCTCTCTCCTTTTTTTTTGCATTACTACGAAGTTAATTAATAAAATTTATCACAAACTTCGGTTCCTTGAATTGACATACATCATCAGGAAGGAGGTCTTCAGGATGCAAATACTCGTCGGAAAAAGCCTTCGCCTCAAACCGTGAAGGTTATTCATGACATCGATTTCCGCTAAGCACTCGGTCCATTAGATCAAGAAGAAATTGACTTTGCATTTTGATTTCTGAGAGGTTTTCATTTGTCCTCTTTCGCGCTGAGTACTTATCTTTCATTTTGTTCCAAAAAATTTGCAGGGGACGCGTTTTATACGAAAAACGGTTATCGAAACTAATCTAATTTTCACATCTACTGTCCCAGTTTAAATGCGTGAGTCGACGTGTAGAAATAAAACGTATTCTAATTTAAAGTTTATATTGAATCGGAGGCTGTTGACTCTTTTCAAGTTATTTTTATAAATATTAATTGATGCGATCTAGAATTTTCCTAAAAATCATGTCCTTCATAAGTCGCTTATTAATTCATATGCTATTAGTGATCAGCCTTTTACTTACGGATATTTACCGTCAGCACCCGAAAAAAAAGAAGACAAAAAAAAATGTATATTCGTATGTCCTTCTTATCTTTAAGCGCCTCAGTGGCGTGATCTGTATGGTTTTTGCCTGCCACCTCGGTTGCCGCGAGTTCGATTCTCGGGCATTACACTGACGGGTGAGAGTTGTGTATTTCTGGTGATAGAAGTTCACTCTTGACGTGGTTCGGAAGTCACGTAAAGCCGTTGGTCCGTTGCTGAATAACCACTGGTTTCATGCAACGTAAAAACACCATACAAACAAACAAGCAAACTTCGTATCTTTATTGTGGTGTTACTCAGTAATCCTCGGCGAGTTATATGAACTGGATCGGCGCTGAATTGTTGGAAGAATTCCTTGAGGAAGTTATATTGTGTGGTCCACTTCCATAACTACATCTTAAATGTTAATATTATATTATAAAATCACTTTGATATAATAGAATTTCTCACTCACCAAATATGCACATTTATCCTATTACTTATCCAGTGAGATACGTATTTTCCTTCTTCTTTATGGAAAATATGGCAGACGGATTCTATAAGGCGTAAATATTAAAAAGTTGTTTGACTGCAAGTCCAGTTTAATGAAAGTCTTCATGCCGCCACAAGTACGGAAATTCACTGTTAAACTACGTCTTAAATTTTGAATGATTAAACTAAAACTCCGAACACCTGAACATATATGTTCCCTTTCATTAGAAGGATAAATTAATTCATTTAACTTGCAATGTTAGATTTACTGCTATGAAACTGAACATAAGTCGAAACAAAAGGTGAAACTGTCATTTCAACAAATACGAAAAATAGGAGAAAGAGAGAGAGAGAGAGAGAGAGAGAGAGAGAGAGAGAGAGAGAGAGAGAGAGAGAGAGAGTGAGTTTAGTATATAATTATGTCTGCTCTTAACAAAAAATTCATTTCCGTTAACAAAGAGAGAAGAGAGAGAGAGAGAGAGAGAGAGAGAGAGAGATTTTAGCATGTACGTCTGCTCTTAACAAAAAATACATTTCCGTTAAAGAGAGAGAGAGAGAGAGAGAGAGAGAGAGAGGAGGGTTTAATATATATGTTTGTTCTTAACAAAAAATTTATTTCCATTAACAAAAGGAGGAGAGAGGAGAAGAGAGGAGGGAGGAGAAGAGAGAGAAAGGAGAGGGAGTTTAGTATTATATGTCTGCTCTTAAAACAAAAAAATACATTTTCCGTTTAACAAGAGGAGAAGAAAGGAGAGAAAGAGAGAGAGAGAGAGGAGATTTTAGCATGTACGTCTTCCTCTTCAAAAGAGAGAGACAGACAGAGAAGAGAGTAGTATATATGCCTCCTGCTCTTAACAAAAAAAAAATACATTTCCGTTAACAAGAGAGAGAGAGAGAGAGAGAGAGAGGAGAGAGTTTTTTTTCAACATGTATATATGACTGCTCTTACCAAAAAATTTATTTCCGTTCACCAAAGGGCTAAATGGAAACGCATTCGGTTAAAGCGGGGAGGGATTGCAGTCATGGGAAAGGTGGGGAGAAAAGGAAAGCGTTCCCTATCCTGAAGACTCCTCCTCCTCCTCCTCTTTTCTAGCCGCCTCCCTCCCTCCTCCCCCCTCCCCTTTTTATCCTCTCCACTTCTCCTCCTACCTCTCCTTCCCTCTCCCTGCCCATCTCCAATCTTCATGATCCCTCCTCCCTCTCCTTCTTCCCTCCCTCCCCCCTCCCCCCTCCCTTCCTCCTCCCCCTCTACCCCCCCTCCTCCTCCTCCTCCTCCCCTCCCACTCCTTCCTCTAACTTCCTTTCCTCCTCCTCCTCCTTCTCCTCCTACCTCCTTCTCCTCCTCCTCCTTCCTCCTCTCCTCCTCCTCCTCCTTCGCCTCTCCATCCTACCTTCCTCCCCTCCTCCTCCTTCCTTATCCTCCCCTCCTCCTCCTCCCTTCCCCCTTTCCTCCTCCTTCTTCTTCCTTCCTCCCCCTCCCCTTCCTCTCCTTCCTTCCTCCTCCCCCTCCCCTCCTTCTTCCTCCTTCCTTCCTCCTTCTTCCTCCCCCTCCTCCCCCTCCCCTTCCCTCCTTCTCCTCCATCCTCCCCTCCTTCCCTCCTCCTCCTTCCTTCATCCTCCTCCTCCTCTACCCCTTCCCCCTCCTCCCTCCTTCCTTCCTCCTTCTCCTCCTTCCTCCTCCCTCCTCCTTCCTCCTCCTTCCCCTCCTTCCTCCCCTCCTCCTCCTCCTCCTCCTTCTCCTCCTCTCCTCCTCCTCCTCCTCCTTCCTCCTCCTCCTCCTCCGCCTCCTACCTCCTCCTCCTCCCCTCCTCCTCCTCCTCCTCCTCCTCCTCCTCCTCCCGCGTAGCGTATTCTGAACAGGAAAAGGAAAAAACACGTAGTTGAGATTCGGCTCTCTCCGGAGGAAGTTGAGGAAAGATTTTTTTTTTTTTTTTTTTTTTTGTCTTTCGGGAACTTTTTCAACAACAATAATAATAATGGCAACAATAATGGCCACAAATAATGGTCAAGGTTCTTTGAAGACTGAATGTGTGCTACATAACATTCTCTCTCTCTCTCTCTCTCTCTTTTTGTTAATGGTAATATATTTTCGTTAAGAGCAGACATACATGCACAAACCTCTCTCATTTTCATTTTTTTTGTTTTTTGCTGAAGCGACAATTTAAATAATATATATATATATATATATATATATATATATATATATATATATATATATATATATATATATGAAATCACTCTACACACATCGATAATGTGTGCGTGTGCGTATGTGCAATTGTTTGACATACATATGTCCGTATAACTATTACGAAATATGTCTCTTCTAACTCTGCCGATTACAGAAATGACCAAGATGGAGTCATTCTTATCTTGGGGTTTCTGAACGACATCCAAGTCCTTTCTACGGTCTCTGTTTGAAACCCCGTTACCATGATTATGACTAAGAAGATTAATCTCCGTTCTCTATTGCTTCTGCTCCCTTATTCTTATGCAGGGATTTATGGAATCTTCTAGTCTTTATTTATAGAGCAATTTACTCGGTGAGATATGCAAATGATAAATGAATCATAATTCATAAGGTAGGGCGTGACTCGTTTGAAATGAACTGAATTGACTATGAAATTTAGGCCAAAGGCCAAGCACTGGGACCTATGAGGTCATTCAATGCCGAAACGGAAATTGACAGTAAAAGGTTTGAAAGGTGTAACAGAAGGAAAACCTCGCAGTTGTACTATGAAGCAATTGTTAGGAGAGGGTGGAAAGTAAGAGAGAAGAAAGAGAATATAGAAGGAGGTACAGTAAAAGGAACGAAAGGGGTTGCAGCTATGGGCCGAAGGCACGCTGCAAAGAACCTTAAGTAATGCCTACAGTGCACCGCATGAGGTGCACTGACGGCACTACCCCTCTACGGGAATCACTCGTTTCGGAGGTTGAGTTTCAAACTAATGAACCATTAGTTTATTACTTTCTCGGATTCGAATCTTGAGCGAGTGGAACGCTTCAAGCAACCACATTAAAATTCCTTACCCCTCTGTAGGTTTAGGAAACTAATGAGGTAGCTGAGTAGATTCGAAAGAGGCAGTCGTAGGCAGGATAGGAAGGCCCTTAGCAACCTATCCTAACAGGAAGGCTTCTATCTTCTTGTATCCCCGCCCCACGCCTTCCTTTTAAAGAAAAGCGGCATCTATATCTATATATATCTATATATATATATATATATATATATATATTATATATATAATATATATATATATATATATATAATTTTCCATTATGTTGTTTTCTTTGACGGGATTTAGAAAGGATGGCGCATGGCGCTCTACCATGCTAGTGAGTTCATGTTAGCAATATATAAGCCTGTGTTGTTGGCGCCTATAGCGGCGCCGAACACACGAGCATGGCTAACTTTAACTTAAAATAAATAAAATACTATCCAGACTACAGGGCTGCAATTTGGTATGTGTGATGATTGGGGGGTGGATGCTCAACGTACCAATTTGCAGCCCTCTAGCCTCTGTAGTTTTTAAGATCTGAGGGCGGAGAGAAAAAGTGCGGAAGGACAGACAAATAGCCATCACAATAGCTTTCTTTTCCAGAGAAAAGTAAAACCAGGTTTCACTCGTCATGAAATCACCAATTCAAGGAGTGATGACGGGAAACATAAAAATCTTAAACAGGGGAGAAGGAAGCGTCTGGTAAATAAACACCGTTCAAGAAAAACCGATGAAGATTACTTGAGCCAAAAGGCGTCCACTGTGCAAGACGCCCTTCTGAAAGTTTCCCTTCCAAGAGGAGTTTTTCCTTCGGTATCACCATTAGGGCGAAGAAGTTACGCCACAGCAGGAGTAATAAGTAGCCTCGACTCCATATTTTATTACATCATAAACAAGTTTAATGATATCATATCTCATTAAATGCTGCCATTTGATTACTAAAACTCTAACTAAAACTTCCTTCACACTGAACTCATTTACAGATTAAACTTCCATAATTTCTCTTAAGGTATATCTTACTATACATACATCCACTCGGTTTCCAAGTCTTATTCAGCGTACCAATTGTTTGATTTGCCTTATTTAGTTTTTACTGTCTGAATGAAGAGAGTCTGTTGGCTACCATTGTTTGTAGAAATTCTATCGTTATTCTAATCTAAATATTCTCGTCAATGTTAACACTATTTTTCCCGTTATAAAATTTATAAAAATTAAAATAGCAAAGGTCGAATAATAAGAATAAAATAATAATAAATAATAATCAATAATTAATAAGAATAAATAATAATAAAATAATAAATAATAAAAAATTCGATAAAATATCAAGACCTGAAAATAAAAATAAGAAGGAATATGGGGAGATGCCAGTGGAAATGTTTTACCCATATTCATAGGAACACTAGGCACGATCCCAAGATCCCTGAAAAGGAATCTGGCAAAAACGAGAGGCTGAAGTAGCTCCAGGACTCATGCAGAAGAGTGTGATCTAGAAAAGGCGCACACAGTAAGAAAAGTGATGGACTCATAAGGAGGCAGGATGCAACCCGGAACCCCACCCCAACTATAAATACCACCCAGTGGAAATGGAGGACTGTGATAGACTAAAAAAGCAAATAATAATAATAATAATAATAAAATAATAATAATAATAATAATAATAATAATAATAATAATAATAATATAAAATAATACTCTTTTAAAATAAGACTTTCAAATTGATGCAATTCCATGCTTTTTTTTTTTTTTTTTTATCTCTTGTAATATACCAACGACCTCCACTTCGTCCTCAAAACGAGCAGAAATAGAGGGGACCAAAGCCTGTTAGGATTTAGAAACTGCCTACGAACCTTTCCGGCTTAGGGGCGTTATCAGGACTCCTGCTGTAGATTCATTAGGAGCCAACTTAATTCTCCTGAATTACTATTCTTGTTTTTCTAGAATCTAATTGGTTTTCCGGTGGTAAACTGATTTCTTTTTTTTAAGCAACTTCTCGTATCTTGCCAGTTTTGATACCGTTTGAAGTTGTTGTGCTTTTGCTAAACTCTTGAATGATATCTATTCTTCCATAGTTTTTTATTATTATTATTACCCCATAGTTTTTTTATGTTTGGTTTTCCTCATCTGGGTGACTCAGTAACTCGTTCATTCTGTTGTGTAGCTTCCAATGAATTATCTTAAAAATATGTTATTATTATTATTATTATTTTATTATTATTATTATTATTATTATTATTATTATTATTATTATATGTTTTTTTGGGGGGTTTATCACAGTCCTCCAATTCGAACTGGGTGGTATTTATAGTGTGGGGTTCCGGATTGCATCCTGCCTCATTAGGAGTCCATCACTTTTCTTACTATGTGCGCCGTTTCTAGGATCACACTCTTCTGCATGAGTCCTGGAGCTACTTCAGCCTCTAGTTTTTCCAGATTCCTTTTCACAGGGATCTTGGAATAGTGCCTAGTGTGCCTATGATTATGGGTACAATTTCCACTGGCATATCCCATATCCTTCTTATTTCTATTTTCAGGTCTTGATACTTATCTATTTTTTCCCTTTCTTTCTCTTCAACTCTGGTGTCCCATGGTATTGCGACATCAATGAGTGATACTTTCTTCCTGATTTTGTCAATCAATGTCACGTCTGCTCTATTTGCACGTATCACCCTATCTGTTCTGATACCATAGTCCCAGAGGATCTTTGCCTGATCGTTTTCTATCACTCCAGGTTGGTGCTCGTACCACTTATTACTGCAAGGTAGCTGGTGTTTCTTGCACAGGCTCCAGTGGAAGGCTTTGCCACTGAACCATGCCTCGTTTTGTTCTGGTTCTGTGCAAATGCCGGACATTCGCTAGTTATGTGGTTTATGGTCTCATTTTTCGTATTGCACTTCCTACACATGGGAGAGATGTTATTTCCATCTATCGTTCTTTGAACATATCTAGTTCTTAAGGCCTGATCTTGTGCCGCTGTTATCATCCCTTCAGTTTCCTTCTTGAACTCTCCCCTCTGTAACCATTGCCATGTGTCATCGCTGGCCAGTTCTTTAGTCTGTTTCATGTATTGTCTGTGCATTGGTTTGTTGTGCCATTCCTCTGCTCGTTTGTCATTCTCCTGTCTCTGTATATTTCTGAATCTTCGTCTACTTTTATCAGTCCTGCTTCCCATGCACTCTTGAGCCACTTGTCATCACTGGTTTTCAGATACTGCCCCAGTGCTCTGTTCTCGATGTTGACGCAGTCCTCTATGCTTAGTAGTCCTCTACCTCCTTCCTTTCGTGTTATGTATAGTCTGTCCGTATTTGCTCTTGGGTGTAGTGCTTTGTGTATTGTCATATGTTTCCTGGTTTTCTGGTCTATGTTACAGAGTTCTGCCTTCGTCCATTCCACTATTCCTGCGCTGTATCTGATTACTGGCACTGCCCAAGTGTTTATAACTTTTATCATATTTCCGGCGTTGAGTTTCGACTTGAGTATCGCCTTGAGTCTTTGCATATATTCTTTCCTGATCGTATCCTTCATCTCTTGGTGTTTTATATCCCCTCCTTCCATTATTCCCAGGTATTTGTATCCGTTTCATCTATGTGTTTGATGATGCTTCTATCTGGTAGCTTTATCCCTTCAGTCCTTGTTACTTTGCCCTTTTGTACGTTGACTAGTTGCTTCTATCTGGTAGCTTTATCCCTTCAGTCCTGTTACTTTGCCCTTTTGTACGTTGACTACGGCACGTTTTTCTATTCCAAACTCCATCAACACGACAGAAAAGCATACTCGTATAACCTCATAAGTTTGCGTGTTACATCTCTACGGAAGCGACCACCAACATTTGCATGAAAATGGTAAATCACAGAAAAAGTAATATAATCATATAATTCAAATTCAGAAGGAATTACCCGACGAACTGTAAATCCATAAATTTAGTGATGTAACATACCTACGCCAATAATACCAAACCGGAAAGTGGAAATTTGCCTAGAGATATAATGTCTCTAGTTCTGCCTAAAACCATCCAACAAGCTATTGCGTTTATAAATACCGGATTTCCTAGATATAGAACGCATTATCGATTTTTATACACCAATATTAAATTAGTCTACAACGCTAGCATACTGCAGCTAGATTTTTTTACCCAACCTGGACTTCGGATTCGTTATGACATATGGGCCGTAATAATTGGATTAATTTTTGTAGGGCAAATCTCGTATCTCCAATCAGATATGATTCTGAAATACGACCTAGTTTTTTTTATAATGCTCTGTTTAATTTCACGTCACTCCTAAACTATTTAAAAAAAAAACTTTATTAAATATCCAGTCAAGAAACCTTACTTTCTCTCTGACTAAGACTAAGATTAAGAAACAATCACATTGTTAGTCGTCTATACACACACACACACACACACACACACACACACACACACACATATATATAATATATATATATATATATATAATATATATATATATATATATATATATATAGTCTTTCAATCAACTGTTTCCTGCCAATATATTGCAGTATTTTAAAACTGACCTAGTAAATATATTTCTCCACAGAATTCATGGCATACGTGACTTTCATGAATATGTGCACACACATGTATATATATATATATATATATATATATATATATATATAATATATATATAATATATATATATATATATATATATATATATACGTGCGTGTGCAATATTCATGATCACATATTCCATGAGTTTTGTGGAGAAATACATTCAATTGTAAACTTATTAAAATAGCAAGTAGGCCAGTTTGAAAATTCTGCAACATCTCGCAAGAAAATAGTTGCTTGAACAACGTATGCAAAACAGGGGTTATAAATAGCACTGGCAAAAATGTCAGATAACCGGAAATGAGGCAGACAAGGGTTGGCCATCCAGAAATGAAGATATTCCAGAATGCAGAATGGGACAGTTAGGACAGTCCGGCATATTTCTGGGACCCAAAAAGATCCTCAGGAGGTAGCGAGTGCTTGATGGAGAAAGTCCTTCGAGCGTAAATAAACCATAGAAGTTGTTGAGAAAGTTTGCTTTTGTCTATGTTGTCTATATATGGGTAGAAAAGGGACACATGTGTGCCTTTTTTATAAAATAGGATGACAGACTTTCCTAGTGAGATTTATTGGACGAAGCTATTATTGAAGCGGTCAATGAGATGAGATTCGCATATAGGTAAAGAATATGAAATGGCCATGGATAGTAAAAAAAAACTAATTGCTCAAATGGTTCCTTGGCCAATGCAAAAGAAAAACAAAAGAAATAAATTCTGAAACTGCGCTCACATCAAGTTCACTCTTAGGAAAAGCAGCTTTCATCGAGAATAAAAACCAACCTAATTTATTGCATTCAAAAACTTCTTTAAGACAAGTTTCGTCATTGTAGCCATCTTCACAAGAGATATCCGGTGGTAAATTTGACCCATTTCCTCATTACTTTATCATTAATGATCGCATTCAAAGCGAACAAAAGGATAACGATTTCTGATTATTAATAAATCTATTGCTTGCTGAATATAAAATGTTTTTATTAGTTGCTGACTCTGCTCGAAATGCTAAAATAGAGTTTATTATTATAACCATTTACATATACACACAGCTGTGTATAAAAAACATTACTGGCTGATTAACTGTCAAATTGCTTAGCAAGCTAATACACAGTACAATATACAGAAAGCTCGTATAATATACAGCCATTTTAACGGAAAAAATCGAGAAGTTTTGGAGGGGGGTGGGAGGAGGGGAGAGAACAACGCCCTTATATAATCTGCCACCAACTCCTAAAATGTTCTCTCATCCTTGCCCTCGTTTCCCCAAGGAGTTGTTTGTGGTAGAGAATCAGTTTTTGGTATCAGGCTATTTAGGTATACAAGGATTATTATGTCTCAAAGACTTATTAGTCCATCTGAGAAGACATCGTGTGCTCACGTATCTCTATGAGCAGGTTTTACTGTGCATTCACAGTGTCCTCATGATTTTCTCTAGCTTTAAGTTTGACTCTTCACACTGTTGCTGTTTACGACTTCTGGCTGCAGTTTATTCCATGTGTCACATATCTTGTATGTAAAGAAGTTCCCACAATGGGATGTGTTGTGTCTCTTCATTTCTAGTTTCCATCCATTATTTCTTGTCTGGTTTTCGTTTAAAGTAAATAGGTTATGAAAGCTAAGCTAAAAAAGACCAGACACTTGGCCAACTTAGGCCATTCGCAAATATGGCTATATGACTTTTATAAAGTGGGCAATGGCTTTCAGGAGAGATGAATACTGTAACGAGCTGTTTGGTGCCATTTATTCTTGTTGCAGGTGACTGAGTTTTTAACGGTAAATGATAATGGTCTCCCACGTAAATAAAAAAAGTTAGCCCTCTCTCTCTCTCTCTCTCTCTCTCTCTCTCTCTCTCCTCTCTCTCTCTCTCCTCAGTCAAGAAAATGTTTCATTGCTGGACGCATACCAGTCACGAGATCAGTGTGTCACAACCGATACATTCCTGTCCCTAAGAACGTTCCTTCCTCTCTTATTATTTGTTGTAAAGGAACAATAAAAAAATTAGACAACTTGAAATACTTTTACAGATGGACACACAGACAGACTAACTGGGTGAACGATCACCTTTCACAACCGCATGAACGTCTATTAGAAAAATATTCCAGCTAAATAATACTGATAGTGGGAACTTCATATACGAACATAATTACGAATGCCAAGGCAATCACACTGACCTTGTTCATACCTGGTCATGGAAAAAGATTTTTTTTTCTTCGTCCACAGGACGATTTTCCCTGAAATCTTGAAAGTTGAATGAGCGCTCAGTTGATATCTGTTTGTTTCAGCATTCTAATGAAGGAAATGAATCTTTCCTTTGTCTATTCAAGACGGCGACGTGTAGCAAATAAACCAATCAAGAGTCTTCGAGAAGTTGGTTAGAAAATCATCCATCATTAGCCAGAATTTGCTCTCACGTAATTTTTTATAAACTGAATATATCACCGCATTTTTATCATTTATTTTATTCCATTATAAAACATGTGTTGGTATTTATCATTATATCATCACAATAAATTCTACAAAAGAAAAAGACACTGACTTAATAAGCAACAGTTGTACAGAATATCGCCCATACGTGAGTTATTCAAAACAGATGCAGGGTAAGTAGGCTGAATTCTAATAGTGATAACAAGAAAAAATAAGCATATTTAGCTCAACATATTGTTGCTAAATTATTTCTCTCAATATAAATTTTCATTAACGGGAAAACTTACAAATATCAGAAGTTTTAATTGGATCCGTCATTCTCACAAAATATGAGAATAGTTTTAAACCAGTTGTTATGTTGGTGTTTTCGTTAATGAGATCCTTATCCTTTATGTCTGGCTGTAAGTTACAAACATAAAATATGACGGCCTTACTTTATGATTACTTTCCATTCTACTAAAGAAAAAAACAAAAAAGCGTCGATGACCAAAATTGTTTTGACGTCATGGTACATTTTTACATCAATTAATCAATCAATTTTTTTAAAAAGTCAGCTGTGACAAGGGGACATTTTTCACAATAATGGCAGAAGAAAAGAAACTCTCATAGAAAAAATAGTTTTTCTTATTTTTAGTTCATCTTTTTATACATTAATTGTTAGTTTTATCAATGTTTCTGTACACTCCTAAAGTCACATTACATTCGTCTAATGCTGTGGAGCTTGTAAACGCAAATTGCTTGTATTCAAAATTTTCATATAATAATTAAACCAAATAATAATAATAATAATAATAATAATAATAATAATAATAATAATAATGTTGACAAACTTTTTCAGAACACTTTCGTGTTCAACTAATTTTACACTAAGTTTCAGACTATTGATTATAGAATTTTGTTTTAATTTTTTTTATAAAATTCCGTTTCATTCACAGAGGAAGACGAAAATCCTTTAAGTATATAAAAACTACCTGATAACTTCATCGGAATCTTGGCTGTAACATTATTTCCTCTGAGATTCATTAAGTATTCACATTGAGTCTTTCAATATCTCAATAGTCAACATTGAATAATTTCCCTTACGAACTTTTCTGATACACTGCCTTTAAAATCATCTAGAAAGTAATTTTTTCATGTAATTGTTTTCACAATTATTGCTTTAACTCTTCATGTGTATTCCTTTCGTTAGTAAAGCAAATAAAAAAAAATTGTTCAAATCTGCACGCCATATTTATGCCCTGTTATCATCTAACAGCATTTAAAGCATGCCTCATTTAAATCATTGTTTTATTTTCCGGTATTAAAGTAATTCAGCTACAGAAATGTTCTTTGATCTTTCATCTTACGTTAACTTTCATGACTTTCATTAAAGTTTGTTAAATATCAATGAGCCTAGTACAATATTGTTTACTATGATATTGTTATTTGCGTACTTTTCCGGCTGAAATCGGCTATTGAAGAAAAAATAAGCTATATGAGGAAAAGAAAAACATGTCAATATTATTATAAAATAAATACTTTTTTTGTTATTCACTTTACACATTTCAAATAAAGTATAGGCAATGTTTCTGAATATCTGAAATAGGTGTTGTTAATATAAAATGAACTACATTGGGAATATAATTCATTATCATGCAAATGCATAAAGGATTAAAATCTCTAATTGTTTGTTTGTATGGTGTTTTGACGTTGCATGGAACCAGTGGTTATTCAGCAACGGGACCAACGGCTTTACATGACTTCCGAACCACGTCGAGAGTGAACTTCTAACACTAGAAATACACATCTCTAACCAATCAATGGAATGCCCGAAAATCAAACTCGCGGCCACTGTGGTGGCGGGCCAACACCATACCGATCACGCCACTGAGGCGCTTAAAAATCTCTATTTGGACGTACCACTAAAAATGCAAATGTAACTTCTTGCAATATTCATGTCCCGTTTGTTTCCGATCTTATCTGAAACGCCATAAATTTAGGATCAAAATGCAAATGTAATCTTCGCTTTTGGCAAAGGCCAATTGACAAATGACTTTGTTTATGAATATTAACTTCTCCTAATGACAACACATCACAGCCTTTCGTATGCGGAATTGAAATCAACATTCATTGCGAGATATTTGCACTACCTTCCTCTGGAACATTCTTCCTCGAAAGGGAGGGGAGGTTGGGGGTTGGATGGGGTTTTGGCTGGACATTCTTATATAATGTATGTATTAGGGCTGTTGCCTCGTATAATAAGGCGCCCTATGAGGTAATGTTAGACTTGCGATAATCTTACGCTAAGTCGGTTGGTATTGCACTTCCATATTCATTGGAGTGTCTTGGGGTTTGTAGATCACTTACGAAGTCGGTATTATCTTCTTTGATTATGACGACGATGTGTTAAACTCATGATGATTTCTTTCTGATGTGAGGTTCTTAGTAGAAAACACGAAGTATAAAAATACTTATATTCTCTGATATTACATAGTGAAGATCAAGTAGGATTGTACAGGTCTTCCAATGACGATAGCTTGATCGCTTCTGCCAATGATGATGGCTAATTCTATTCTGTTCTCTTCTACATGATAAAGCTTAGGTAAAGAGGTACAGGTCTGCCAATGATGATGGCCAACTCTATTCTGTTCCCACTACCATCTCGGTTACAAGTCATAAAGGAAGCAGACAGTAGCTCGAACATATGAACATACATACAAAATGAGACACATTACTAATCACGTAGGCCATTTGAATTATAGGTCGCGGTAGTTGTCTCAAGCAGGGAGCTTGGACTAATGTTTCAAAACAAATGAATGACTACAGGTGACGACACGTCATCTTAGCCTCTGGTCTGATCACATTCCTGCAAGCAATCTGGTTGACCTCTTTAGTTTTAGTCTTTTATATATATGGAGTAACATTCCATATTTTTATTATGTAATCACTTACATATGTATGTATGTGAGTTTGCACCACTGCCGTAAAAATATCTTTATCCCCTATCATTTCATTTCATCTCTTGATCCTGTCCACATTTAAACCCCGAGGGCTTTAATGAATACTTAACAGACTTTAGGCTTCCACCTTTCCTGTTTAGACTTTGATATTTAATAATAAATGGAGAACTAAAACACATCTCATATTATGAGAACAACATTAAAACCTTCAGGGGACCTACTTTAGATTGACAGCGATTTGTTTTTCCTAAATATTTGGCAAAAAGTATTTATGAACTGCAATGTAATAATTTTACTTCAGTTTTTATTTATTTATTTATTTATTTTATTCTTTTATTTTTTTTGCAATAGGTCATCTTTATAACTACTGTTAGAAGGATCATATCGACATCTATGAGAATTTTTTCACACCAGAATTGCGAGACATTATGAGATAAAAACGATAATAAAGTAAAGCACCTGGAATTTTTCCCGTTTAGGGAAATAAGCTAGCTCTAAGGTATGAGTGAAAATTACGACCACTTTATTTTATAAGCGATAGAGAGAGAGAGAGAGAGAGAGAGAGAGAGAGAGAGAGAGAGAGAAGAGGGGGTGATTCACAGTTTTGCTTTAACCTTCCACTTAGCGGGTGTTCCTGGCTACGAGGTAATAAACAGGGCCACATAAATATGAGAAATAGGACAATAATTCAGCAGAGGAATTATATATACATTTCACCGCTAGGGACCTTTACATTACTTACTAAAACACATTTCCGCTATTTACCTTTAGTGAGACTTGCGTATTTGTGTGTGTCTGTGTGTGTTTAGACAACGATATCTAGCTAACGAGAGCTGAAGTAATTTTCTTATTTATTTTATCTAATTTTAAGTAAGGGCTTTCTTTAGTATGTTTAAGTCTTTGTTAGTAATCATTTTGTCTTTACACATCGACATTTAGCTAACGAGAGCGGAAATAATTTTCTAATATATTTTATCTAAGGGCTTTCTTTGGTATGTTTAAGTCCTTGTTAGTAATCATTTTCGTCTGATATATAATCACGACGACAAATATAACTGCTACCTATAAGTCATCTTTTCTTGCAAAGTAGCATGTTTTATGATTACCTAATTCTTCCTTCATTACCTTAAGTATTGCTGATAGTTAATAATGATTTCAAGTAAATATGCTTCCTTTCATAAGTTGGCAGCGTGATCATACGCTGTATATGTATACTGCATTATGATATTGCTAATAAGTTTTCGAGGAAAGGCAGACGCCACATAATTACTCTTCTCAACAGTATTCAAACCTTCACTTATGACCTTATCGTCGCAATAAATGATAATCCATGGTATACATTACTAACGGAACAGATTACTACAAAATTTTTGAATAAACATCGTTAAAAATGATTAGGCGATGTGTTCTTTATGAATCTCGACACAGCAATCTGACCCCCAAAAAAGTTACGCTACGACATGATGGGTCTTGAAGGAATCGTGCTGGGAAATACCACAGATTGGTAGGAGTGGGGCACTCCTGTTCAGTTATTTGGACAATTCAGATACTGTGGACTGAATTCAGTTCAAGACCTTTTAGGGAAACAAGCAGCAAATTGAAATGGAAGGTGAGAGAGGACGTATCCCGTTGAATTTGATGAACGATAAGATATTACAGATGAAATTCAAATTGTAGTTCCGGGAAAGAAGTAATATTATGGCTGCATACTGAAAGGGCTTTAGACAGATGGTATGATATTGCAATTTACAAAAAAATAAAAATAAAGGCGTCTGCGAACTTTTTATTTAATTATTAATTTTTTTGTGCTAAGGCTTACAAACTTCTACTTCCTGCATGGCAGGGATTGTCCTCTTCTGTGAGAATAATTCTGACGGACTTTATATTACTGTAGAATCTTTGCTTTCCTCCAGTTATGAATTCATTGAAAATCTTGTTTTTCCACACAAAGACAAGTAGGTATACTTACACATAACACGGGTTGCGATCCCCGCGTCATCTAACTAGCAGGTATATTTAATCGACTGTTTAGGAGAGTCAGTTAAGTAGTGGACTTCAAGTTAGCTGAATATATAAATACGTTGTAAACTCATCTTGTTTTATTGATAGCAAAATCCTTGACTGCTGTGTCTCCAAACCTGGTAAATTTACCATAACCGCATGCATACTTCACCGGCAGCCAATTACTTATTCAGTCAGGCTGCCCCCACAGGACTCGTATCTGTGTTCCTATTCTCTTTGATTCCTGATCACACGACAAATTATACAGATTCCTGTTCCTGTTTCTCTGCCATTAATTTGTCACTTTGTTCTCGACGCTTCAACACAGCATGTTGTTCTGCTGTAATCGGACATCAGATCATTGTTTAACATCGGGTTACAGTTGACATTGTTTTAATATTTATTTCTTCCCAAATATCATTGTTAGCTTAAATGCATGGCTGACTTAAATCTGCATATATATTTGCATTCATTCCACTTGACTACACTTCATCGGGGTACAGTTGATATTATTTTAATATTTCTTTCTTCCTAAGCATCATTGCTTCTCTAAATGCATGGTTGACCTAAATCTGCATTTATATCTGCTTCATTTTCCACTTGGCAACAATTTCTTAACATCTTTCGTAAAAGCTTTGCATGAAAAATCTTTACTCTTAGTTCTATCCCACAGTAATAAGGCATTTGATAATGATGCCTAGGAAAAAAAATCTTTCTCTTAATTCCTATTCTGGAGTACTGTCATGAACATCTTAAGAACTTTTGGGGTACACTAATCCCATTCTCAGCGCTGAAACGGAAATTGGCAGTAAAAGGTTTGAAAGGTGTTGCAGGAGGAAAACCTCAAAGCAGTTGCACTATGAAACAATTGTCAGGAGAGGGTGAACAGTAAGATGGAAGAAAGAGAATATGAACGGAGTTACAGCAAAAGGAATGACAGTAGTTGCAGCCATGGGCCGAAAATACGCTGCAAGGAACCCTAAGTAATGCCTACATTGCACCGAATGAGGCGCATTGACGGCACTAACCCCATACGGGGATGTTGCTTTGGGTAATGACAGGTTTATATTAAGACGGTGTTATTTCTACACACCAAGATATTGAAGGGGGAATACAATGTCAGGTTTAGTCCTCTGGATTGTCCAGTAACACGTCTGCTGTTTCTGATAGATACATGCAAGTATTCTCCTTCCCCTTCACACAACGGTGCTGCCTAATGAACTTGGGGTATAGACGCTTTGCACAGACATAGCTACCCGATGGAGTTTGTTTATCACAGGATTTACTTATTCACGTGGACATTAATGCTTGATTCTGCTATTTTTATACCACTTCTTAAATAGTATGGAAACAATAATACCCCTAAGTATTGGGCATATATATATATATATATATATATATATATATATATATATATATATATATATATATATATATAGATGTGTGTGTGTGTGTGTGTGCGTGCGTGCGTGTGTGTGTGTGTGTGTGTGTGTGTGTGTGTGTGTGTGTGTGTGTGAGTGTATGCATGTATGTATATAAATTCATACCATGCCCAGTGCCGGGACTGATAAAACCATTTGATACTTTTACATAAGAGGCATCCATAAAAACCATTTGAAAATTTACAGAGAAAGCAATTTACAATTCCAAAACGGGGAAAACATCATATTTAGCTCTATCCGTTGAAGGAATTAAAAGAAAAAAAAAAACTTCTGGTCTGGAGAAAAGAAACCTGCCTTTCGCCCATTCACGAAAAGTTGCTTAATTGGAGAGTCCTGGAGGTCTCAATATTTTACATTCAAGTTCAAAAATTATTTTCGTTTTCACTGCAGTTCCTTTCCCCCAAAATATAGCAAATACGAGAACCAATTTCAGTTATTCATTTTTCGTCCTACGTATTCTTTTTTCAGTGATAATGTCAATTCATATCTTTATAATATCAGAAAATTATTTTCGTTTTCACTGCAAATGTTTTCCCGTCCCCCAACCCCACCCCTCAAAAAAAAAAAAAAAAAAAAAAAAAAAAAAAAAAAACACACACACACACACACACACACACACGAAAACCAATTGCAGTTATTGATTTTTGGCCCTATGTATTTTTTCAGTGAAAATTGGTTAATTCATACCTATACAATATCAGCAGTGAGAACCCAGAGATGCTCTTCAGGTGTTTGATATTGATTGATTGTCAGTTTTATCCACCTGACAGGTGATGGGGATTTGCTTAGTTCAGGAGTCGTCTATTTCACTATGTTCACACTTCGAGAATTTTTATACTTAACATCATTCACTATACCTCACGACAGTTCCACAAAAATGAGCAGGATAATACAAGGAAGTTTTGTAGCTTTTTGTGTAAGTTTCATGGGCAGTGGATGAGTCTCATGCAGCATTATACGTTATACAGAAAACTCAATTGCGCAGAAGCATTTTTTTTCTTGCTTGTTTTTATACCAAAATTAAGATGTGTTCGTTAAGAGGCAAATCCCTTCACGCATTCAGACTTAATTTTATTTATCGGTAAGTAATGTCCCTGCACTCGAAAGATTGCTCGGGGGAAAAGCGGTATAATGCAAAATTGATAACTTTTGCATTGAGACGAAA
>NC_087207.1:8244747-8262247 GCF_015104395.2 Macrobrachium nipponense
TGTGCGTGACTGTCTGTCTGGCAGTTGACAAAAACTCTCTCCCATCTCTATTTCTGACTAAATGAAGACTGAAAGAAAAAAAATTGGAGATAAAATCTATGAAAGGTATCACATGCAAATGGTTGCATGCAGGCTTTGGATTAGGAGACATATCTCTTGTTGGATCAGTGGTTGCGACAGGAAGCTCAAAGGAAATGAAAATCATTGTCTGCATATCAGTATCAACCTCTCTCTCTCTCTCTCTCTCTCTCTTGCCGGTAGCTAAACTTTACAAGCCTTTTCTACGATATATATATATATATATATATATATATATATATATATATATATATATATATATATATATATGTGTGTGTGTGTATATATATATATATATATATATATATATATATATATATATATATGTGTGTGTGTGTGTGGTGGTGTTGTATATATATATATATATATATATATGATATATATATATATTATAATATATATATATATATATATATATCATTTACATTTTATATATTTATACAACAATATAATAATATATAATATATATATATATATATAATATAGATTATAATAATTATTTCAGATATTCCTCTGGGAGAGATGAATTCAGTCGATATTTCTACCTTTGTCCGTCCAGAGAATTAGGAATCCAGAATCCCAATGTTCTTTAAATGCAGCCCCACATGATCGACGCGGACCAGTATGGGGGTTGGGGTTGGGGTTGGGGGTTGGCTGGGGGCTGTGTGAGAAAAAGTGTGGTTCCTTCAAAACCTTAAGAAATCATATACCTTTCTTGTCTTTGCCCAACTTCGTGGATAATTTCGTTTCATGTCTAAACGAAGGTTTGTAACATTAATCCAATATGCACTGTACGCAAACAGCCGCGGAATATACCCTTACATGAATATACCTCCTTTTTTATCATAAATGTTTAATAAGTCCCTACAGTCATAATATACACACGTCCCGCTTCAGAGTTTCCGGAGAAGAAAATGGGCATTACGAATAACAGAGTATGGATCAATGAGACGAGGAACACAACAAAATGCAGATGCAGAATAACATATAAGCACATGCATTAATGAACCATGAAATATTAGGCTTTAAACAAATTCATATATAAATAAAGATTCCAGTGCGACAACCTGTGGCCTGTTCAGCCAGAATTCGACTCCAAACCGAATTGTATTACGACTCTGGCTTGCGAAGTTATTCATGACTGCAAATCGTATGCGGCTTCACAGCATTGTTGATCTGATCTCCTCTTGAGTCACTGCTGTTACTGGTGACCCTCCCATGGTTCACAGCTCTCCACTCGAATGATGTCTTTGGTGAATTCACGATATGGCATAACCGGAGATTCTAATACCTATAGTAGATTCACATCAACCGTGCATTTGATGTCTAGGCCAGTCCCTTACGACGCTCCTGATTGGCTGTTGATAAGCCAATCACAGGGCTGGAAACTCTCTGTCTCTCTCGAGAGTTCACATAGACAGGATGCATGTTCCACCTCTACTGAGGGATACTTTTAAAAGACGTATCTCTCAGGAGCGGTGGAACACAGATCCTACCCATGAGAACTCTCGAGAGACACTGAGAGTTTCCAGCCCTGTGATTAGCTTATCAACAGCTAATCAGGAGCGTCGTAAGGGACTTGCCTAGACATCAAATGCACGGTTGATGTGAATATACTATAGGTATACTCTCTAGATGTTCTCTTGGCATTCTCGAGATGACTGTCTCTTTCCATATGTAGAATAGCGTTTCGAGCAGAGAATCCGGGAATGAAAGTTTTTATCCCTTCCACTATTTTTCCTCAAACTATGAATTTAAATTCTCTATATTACTATTACTAATGTAAATTTACTTCAGTGTTCACTCCAGTGAAATCCAAATAACCTGAAAATAATTTTCAGCTATATTCTGTGATAACAGTGTTGCAAATTTATTCTTTTTTTTCATCGTATAAATACTTAATCGATAAGAATTATTTTTTTGTAACGGACGATAACAATACGGTATTACAAAAATATTGACTAATTTTAAACATTTGAAAATTAGGAGGTTAAAAGTGGTTCATTATATATATAGATATAATATATATATATATAATATATTATATATATTACTATATATAATATTATATATATATATAGAAACAAAATTCCAATATACATGAGAGAATCAATGGAAAATAACAAACTGGACTGCAAGTAATTAGTTAAAACTATCATTGAAGAAATATAACGCTCATTTTTAACAAACCTATCGATTCCTAATTTTTTTTTTCATTTCTCCTTTTATGGGCAATGGCACGATGAGTAATTTTTTTCTACTTATTTTTCAGAATTAAAAGGGTTCTCTGCACTGGCTACCTCTTCTGAGTACGATTTATCACGTTTTCTGTCATATCGTAAATCCAGATCTCTCTCTCTCTCTCTCTCTCTCTCTCTCTCTCTCTCTCAACTCTAATTTTGCTACAATATAATCAACGATGAGTAAAGTCATGGAATCCATTACCTTCTTTAGTAGTGCCCTATGTATAGCAAAATTGAAGGAAAATGAAGGCATATCCGATCAATTACAATTTTATGAAAATAATAACCAATTACTGTGAAAATGAGATCTCTCTCTATATATATACCAGTCATGATACATTGTTGGTTCCACACACATCCATATCGGATGAATGGTAGTTCTATAGGTACAATGCCTAATTACTAATGAAATGAAATGTATACCAGCCATTGTCCCTCACAAATTACGAACAATTCCATTTGATGATCAACCGACATAAAGGTTAAAGTTGTCTGGTCTCAATTTTTATTCGCATATCTTCTTCCTGGAACGAATAGATAGATATTTGTAACTAAAATGAGAGAGAGAGAGAGAGAGAGAGAGAGAGAGAGAGAGAGAGAGAGAGAGAGAGAGATTTACAGTTACCTATTTGAAATCATAAAATCCCAGAGAGAGAGAGAGAGAGAGAGAGTTACCTATCTGAAATGAAAAAATCCAGATACAGTGCATGAGAGAGAGAGAGAGTGAGTTACCTATCTGCAATGATAAAATTCCAGAGAGAGAGAGAGAGAGAGAGAGAGAGAGAGAGAGAGAGAGAGAGAGAGAGAAAGTTACCTATCTGAAATGAAAAAATTCCAGAGAGAGAGAGAGAGAGAGAGAGAGAGAGAGAGAGAGAGAGAGAGAGAGAGAGTTACAGTTACCGATCAGAAACGATAAAATTCCAGATATGTTATCAAACGGATCCCCCGTATGACTCCAAAAGCGTTTTGGTGGGGTCCCAAGTGAGAGAGGATGATATCATCGAATGAATGTTTTTCAGGTTATATTGGTATGGACTGACTACCATGAAAGAAAAAAAAAAGGATTAAAAAAGCCAATAACGGGGAAGTTTGACATCAGTTGCTATGGGGGGATGTCAGACAGAATGGGGGCTCCGGTATGTCAGTCGAAGATGACGCGTCGATAAGTCTTTGCTACGACAGAGAATATTGAAAGATATACTATCTCACATCTTTGATCTTCTCGTTTCATCGGTTTATGTTTCCCCTTTGACTGGTCCATTCACCGCCGCCCCCCCCCCCCCCCCCACCCCCCACCCCCAAAAAAAGTCAAAGTTCTCTGAAGTTCTGCGTTCACCCTTTTCTCTCTATCTGTCTGCCTGTCTTGTTCCTCCAGTCACAAGATACCCTAACAACTTATTTTTTTATCTTATTACAAAAAAAGTCGTTTACATTCTTATATAAATGTTCATATATTTACATTTATAAAATGTAGCTTAAAACTAACAAAAGTTATTGAACCACCACATATATACAGCAAATATATACATTACAGTAAATGATTCATATTCATATCCAAGAAAATTTTACAAAATAAGCCTGTACACTCTTCCTTCAGTGTTTCAATAATTATATATCTGCTATTATTTTACCAACTTATTGATCGTATTTCACTGAAATCTTGTGGAGGGGGGGAGGGGGGAGAAAAAACCAGGGACCAATCAATGTTTATTAGATTTTGATCCACATCACAATCCAGTCAAACTTTTAATCTAATTCTCCTATCACTATACTGTGAGACTTTAAAATATTTATGGATTTTGTTCTTGTTTCGTGATCACGCCTAGTTACGCGTGTGTGTGTGTGTGTGTGTGTGTGTGTATAAACCAGAACGTAACACTAACAGTTAAGGATTTTAGAATTAGATTAAACCTCTAAAACTGAAGTAACCGGAATGCTTGTGAAGTGGTTAAGACCGGATGACAACTATGGAGTAAACTGTCAATTAAAATGGCACTAAATAGCCTAATGATGTTTATGGTTGGCATGTATTTGACCCCCTTTTTATCTTCAACGGAAACTATATTATCTATATGCTTCATCTAGCCTTAAAATATGTTGCACTTAATCCTTACTATCACTGAAACGAATTCATGTCTTTGAAACCAATAAGACTGTTGCATAGAAGGAGGAAAACTGAAAATAATTACGTAGTTTTGTGCTGTCAGCGTACTTGACTTGATATCTCAAAAAATTATTCGAGGGAAAACAATTGCGTATGCTTCAGGATAATTAGTATTCATAGTCAAAGATTGGCTCAGCCTCATGAGATACTTGACAAAAAAAAAAAAAAAATCTATAAATGTTGGCTACTTTATCTGTCTTCCTATCATCCATTTCCAAATTATGGGATTCTCTGTCTTCCTTTATAACTTTTTGGTTTCTGTATCCCGTATTTTATTCGTTGTCAGAATGCCATAAATTAAAAGGAGCGAATTTTATTAGTTGCCAAATTACCATAAATTAAAAGGAGCATATTTTAATAGTTGCATGAATGCCATAAATTAAAAGGAGCATATTTTATTAGTTGCATGAATGCCATAAATTAAAAGGAGCATATTTTATTAGTTGCATGAATGCCATAAATTAAAAGGAGTTATTTATTACTTTGCAGATGCCCTACCCAAATTAGCATATTTTATTAGTTGCATGAATGCTAAATTAAAAGAGCTATTTTTTAGTTGCCATGAAGCCCTAATAAGAAGGAGCTTTTATTAGAGAAGCGCATATTTTTATTAATTGCCGAATGCCATAAATTAGCGTATTTATTAGTTCCAGAATGCCATAAATTAAAAGGAGCATATTTTATTAGTTGAATGATAATTGCCATATGTCCAAAAAGAAGCGTAGTTTTATTAGTTGCCTGAATGCCATAAATATTAAAAGGATGAAGTATGATAAGTTGCAGAATGCCATAAATTAAAAGGAGTGAATCTAACAACGAACAATTTCCAAAAAAACATCAAAATTTCACTTAATCTCTTCGGTAATCCTCTATTACAAATTCCTCTTGGAAATTTTCGTTCACACACTCTCTCTCTCTCTCTCTCTCTCTCTCTCTCTCTCTCTCTCTCTCGTCGCACTGCATCTTCAAGGAAAACAAACACATTTCGTTTGTTTTCCTCTTCCTCGCCTCCTTCTTCTTCATCTCGAATTCTGGTCGCTGATTGGAAGCAGTTTCTGCTGTTCACAGAGAATCAATCTGCCACGCATTGCAGCTGCTGTTTGGCCATCGCTTGAAGCCTCATTTTACTTCTGCAGCTGCATCTTGAACAGAATGGAAAATAATAATAAAAAATAAGTTCTTCAGGCTGCTTCCTTCTATTTGGGACTATAGGAGATTCACATCAACCGTGCATTTGATGTCTAGGCCAGTTCCTTACGACGCTCCTGATTGGCTGTTGATAAGCCAGTCACGGGCCTGGAAACAGTATCTCTCGAGAGTTCACATAGGCAGGTGTATGTTCCACCTCTCCTGAGGGATACTTTTGAAAGACGTATCTCTCGGGAGAGGTGGAACACATATCCTGCCTCTATGACCTCTCGAGTGAGACTGAGAGTTTCCAGCCCTGTGATTGGCTTATCAACAGCCAATCAGGAGCGTCGTAAGGAGCTGGCCTAGACATCAAATGCACGGTTGATGTGAATCTACTCTAGTATGTCTCGCTGGTATGCAAACCATTACAAACTATGGATAATCTTTCATAATGGTATTACTCTAACACAAACAAGGGTTCAATTTAAAAAACAGGTTGGATGGGTCTTTCATTTTGTTACGCCAAATTCGATGTAGGCAAAGGTGTTTCCATTTGAGGAATGAAGAGTACGAATGACGGACAATCACATAAATGGAAGGAGTCTTCCTAAGGACAGAAAAGGGGCTATGTCTCTCAAGCCCTGAATATCTCTGTAAAATGTCCTTCTTAGCACAAGAACTTTCATGGTTTATGGAACGAAAGAGATTTACATTAAATAAACAATCTTTATATATTTCAACTTTAAACAAAAGATAGAGAAGATAAGATCCAAATAACAAATAAAATTAAGTAAGGCTATTGATATCTAATAGGGAAAAAATGTATTCAATAACTAAAAAAAATTTTCGAAGCGCCATTGCTGATGAACGAAGGTTAACATCTATCAAGAAAAGCATAGTACATCGCTGTTCGTATATCATTCATGTTCATATATATCTTATTAAGGAAGTTATGCTAATGACACCTGAAGCTCTGATGACATCTTTCATCGATGTTTCAAATCACTAGATCACCGATTCCTCCTCTTGCTTGCGTTGAAATAAAATAAAAACGTCACTGGAAAATGATGTATTCAATCACAAATATCTAAATGAAATGCAAAGGTCAAGCACCTCAACAAAATCAATGTTACGGCCTCGTCAGTTGAAATTCAAAGCTCAAATCATTTCAACGACGTAAAATCAAACAAAACCTTCAATCAGTGACAAACAAGTGAATCGCTACGAACAATCTGTTCAGTGCCCGGCTGAAATTGAACCAATAATAATTTTTTATGCTGTTTTAACAAAATAAAAAAAAATTACTATGACGCACGCAGAGAGAAAACAAATCAGGAGAGTTGAAGTTCCACCGACTAATACAGTCTTTTGTTTTCAGACAGTAAGTGTGGGCCTGCAGCTGTTTTCTGCAACTCAAGATGCCGTTTTGTCCAATGAAAGCGCTAGTGCCATTTATCAAAACAGAAATATACTGCAAATACAAGAACAATCCCCAGAGAGAGAGAGAGAGAGAGAGAGAGAGAGAGAGAGAATTTTGTGCAGCCAGTTAGGTTTACTGCAAGTTCCAGAAACAGTAAAGGGAAATGGAATTTGCTTCAGAACAGTGTAAGCAAACATAAAGTAACCACGATTTATAAACTCGTGAAAATGATTCTTTTTCCTAAAAGGCACTGAGGGAGGAGAGGGATTCAGTATTTCATCTCGTTTATATTTTGTTCTGTTTCCGTTTGAAGGAAAAGATAGTAAGTCTTTTGTTAGGTCAATAAAACTATATTTCTCGAGATTGTCACAAAATCAGGTAGAATCTTCGAATGCTGAAATATGTTTTTATTATGACTCTCCTAATCATCTGGGCAAATATGCTCGTCTATACGAATTACTTGGAAATATTGCTAAGAGTGAGAGTTTTTTTTTCGTCTTTTTGAGATCCTATTACCAGTAAAACGGGACCAATATAGAAATAAGTGAGCATACTGTAGTAGATTCCGTGCATCCGATGTCTAGGCCAGTCCCTTACGACGCTCCTGATTGGCTGTTGATAAGCCAATCACAGGGTTGGAAACTCTAAGTCTCTTGGGAGAGTTCACATAGACAGGATGTATGTTCCATCTCTCCTGAGGGATACGTCTCTCAGGAGAGATGCAACATACATCCTACCTAAGTGAACTCTCCCAAGAGACTTACAGTTTCCAGCCCTGTGATTGGCTTATGAACAGCCAATCAGGAGCGTCGTAAGGGACTGGCCTAGACGTCAAATGCACCGTTGATGTAAATCGACTATAGAAATAACAGTAACAATGACAAAGCACTTAAATCTCGTAAAAAAAAAAAAAAAAAAAAAAAAAAAAAAAAAAAAAACTATAAGACTGGGGAAGCATTCTTTTAAATGCTGGTTTCCTATGCTGAACTACTTTGCAAGCGTAAACGAGCATGATTCATATATAGTACAAACGAGAGGAGTTTTATGACAGAGATGAATGAAATCACACTACAGTTCGAAATGCTGAGTCGTAACATGAATACCGCTGCAGTCTTATCACGGCATGATGTCTACTGGAATATACGAAATTTACTCAGCGATACCAGGCTTTTAAATCCAACGAGAGCCCAGTCATTACCCAATACCATCACACTTTACCGTTTGCAGAAGCATCCAAGCATAAACAGCGGCCTTTTCATTGACAATCAAAGTACATTGTCAATGCGGACTCTATGAAATTTATAAAATAACAAATAAACTTGAATAAATGAACAAATGTAAACTAAAAACATAAGTTAGCGGATAAAAGCTTATTTTCAGTTTTTTTTAATGGAAGCAAAGAACAACAACTTGAACACTCTGCCGTTGGAAGACTCCTATTTCACCAAAGGCAAAAAATCGCCCACGTCTTCTTCAGTAGGATTGGTTCCTTCCTTCGCGACTATGGCATGCGTTCTCATCATTAAGCCCTTCTAATGAATTGAACCATATTATGCACAGATACCTATATACACAGTTGTTACATTACCTCCCCCTTCCTCCCACCCAAACATCTCTATCACATCTTTTCGGATACAGTCAAACGTCAGCGGATTTCAAACATGTGAAACCGGTTGGACCTACTATTCCGTCTGTCCGTCAGACTCTCAAATCTTCAGTGAACAGCTGTTGAGCAAACTGTTCACCTGATTAGGCATACTAAATAATGCGTTCTGCTATTCTATTCCTCTAATCTCACTCTCTGTAGACCTCCCATCAGATGAAAGCGAACTGAGCACCAGAATGTCCTAACTGAATAGTGTACGCTCTGTCTGTCTGTCTGTCTGTCTGTCTGTCTGTCTGTCTTGAAGCCACAACAACTGAGAAACGGTGGGCCTGCCTACTGACATTTTACTTGCATAGCTGACCAGTTTTTTTAATTACGGTACTTTACACAGTGACATGCGATATATGTTAATTATAAATGCACTGAGAATTCATTATTTTACAACACGTTCAATTCTACTTTTGTATCTAAGCTAATTTTCAGTATGTCTAGAAAGACGTCGACTTTTTCACCTCCCCAGTACTATTCAGTTCTCGACCTTAATCACATTGGAAAGTATGATTTGTAAAAGGATAGATTTGAAGATAGGATAAAATTGATCAGCAACTTCAAACGTACTGGAATGGACAGGGACGTCTCGAAGAATTCGTAAACTGCAGACCTCGCACATAATAATATTATGAGATTCGTTCCTGTACGATACTGACATTTTGATATCAGTGGAAATTTAAGAAGATATTACGCATGGTAAGGCCTTTGAATTTAACTGACATTATCGCAATGAAACTTTCCTCTAATACGCAAATACTTCCAGGATTCACTTAAGTCCCATAAATTTTGATTGTTCACCAAATCTACTATGCATAATTTTAGTTTTTTTTTGTTTTTTGGTTTCTGAGAATATGTTATACTTTAGTCGACAATTTTCCCAATCAATACAGCTATGTTCATAAAAGTACGCCACACACACATTATCTATATATATATATATATATATATATATATATGTATATATAAATAAATATATTATATATATATCATATATCTATATATATACCCCTATAATATATATATATATATATATATATTTATATATAGATATATATATATATATATATATATATATATATATATATATAATAATAAGAGGAATAAGGAGAGAGAGAGAGAGAGAGAGAGAGAGAGAGAATAAATTACGAAAAAATCTATATATATAATTTCTTCCAAACCTTTTCATTTAGCCTTAATAAGCACTAATGGAGATCATTCCAGAAAGGTAAAAACAAAAACACCTTATTATTAAAAAGTATTCCTCGCTAAAGATTTAAACTGTGAACCCATTTCTCCTGCTTAAAAGGGCTCCACTCTCTAGATGACGTTTTTTTTTTTGTTTTTTTTTTTGTTTTGCATATCTGGTGGTCATTTCCGTTCCATTTGCATAATTGAATACAAGAAGTTTGCTTAAGGGCTCAAATCTCAATTTTTCAACGTAAACTCCTTTTAAAAATTTAAGAATGAGAAAAAAGGCAAATCATTTTCGTTCCAACACAAATACTATACGCGTATCATGTGCGGTTTCTTCACTTTCGAATTCCTGCACAAGAAAGTTCTTGAAGGTGTATAATTGTTTTATGCCACCGTGTCTGACTTCTCGAGTTCTTCACTTTTAGTTCAATTCCTCTTTTACAAACTTTTCTATGAAACCCTGAACTGGAAGGGAAAATAAATGAAAACTAGGAGCTCACCTTTCCCAAAAGGATTAGAACCCACTCTTTTTGTTCCGTGTGTAAGTTTAAATCCCACTAGATATGTGCGTAAAATTTCCAATTTAGTAACTTTTTGATTCAACCTTTTACTGGAGAACATCTCCAAGAAGTATATATATATATATATATATATATATATATATATATATATATATATATATATATATATATATATATAGATATATTATACATATATATATATATACATATATATATATATATAGATATGATATATATAATATATATATATAATATATATATCTTTATATACAGCTAGTTCCCATTCTCCTACCCATCCTCTCGAGTTTTTCTGACCGTGACATGAGCGCGGATATGTACGTGACGAACAATTTGCTCTCAAACATTTGTTGAAGCAGCTGTTAAGTTACTTCAGAGCTTAAAGCTGATAGTCCTGACATTAGAAACTTCATTTGTGACCAGTTCTACATGTAGCATCACCACCATTATTATCTCCACATCATCATCATCACAATGAATATAGACTGTCTAGGTATGTCAAATTCTATACTAAGAGCTCTGGAGAGACGGTTTATAATTCCCATTAGCACAAAAAAACTAATAATAGAAAAAAATATAAGAAATTGAAAACAGGATAAAGAACCTTGGCTAATAAAAAATATGTAAAATGGAGCCCCTGAAAGGCAAAAGGGAATCATTGTCTGAACTTCCAGGAACCCGGTTAATTTCGTGAACCAGCCACCCAAATCCAACTGGGGAATTCCTGGTCAAAATACTTATTCGACTTCGTTCAAGTAAAGGCAAATCGTGAACTTGCTCTCTGTGAATCCCAAAAGGTTTCACAGCTTAATTTTTTTTTTTTCTTCTAACAAATAGGTATGACTGCATCTTAAATGATTTCGATCTATTTATTTTCCTTTCAGTCATGATGGACGTTAAGTAATTATCTTTATTTATAAGTTATAGTTTCATACTTTCGTTTTCTCTCACCTGGCGTAATGAACCTACATTCCCTCATACCATTACCTTCTACAGTGAGAAATTAGGCCTTTTACTACTTTCGACATAACCACACCACGAACACTCAGTCAAGATGGCCATGCTCCTATTATGCACTAATTAAGATTCATCTATAAAAAGAAATATTTATAATTAACTGGTCACTTTCACTAAATGCTTACGTATTCGGAATAGCCATAATGGCATCTTCATTTCTCGATTGCTTCCCTTATGAATACCCTGGGCGTTGCAAAAGACATCACATAACAGTCAACAAAGTACATCTGGATAAAAGGAATGGGAGCTGCAATGATTCTTACTCTGGTGTCTCAGTGAAAGCTGTGGAAGGCTTCTCCTTCCAAGAGATGACCAGGCAAGTGGTTACGAGCTAAGAAAATATTGATGCTTCCTAAAACGGCTACAAACTATTTCCAGGACTCCATCGACGACCAGAATTCCACATGCGACGGAGTCCAAATTTTCAAGCAGAATTTCCTAAAATGCAACCCACGGAGAAAGAGTAGCGGTTAAATGATTATGTTTTCCGTCATTTCTTCATTTTTTAAAAATTTTTCTTATTCATTTATCTATTTTCTATAAATGGCTCATTTTCTATCATGGAGATGCTGAGATAGCGTTTTGTGTTACATGGCATGTAGTCAATCATGACCTTGAATGTGCAAATGCCAGGGAGTTTTAATATTTTGTTAAATAAAAAAAAAATCATGGTCTCTAGAGATGTAGAATTAAGATCCAAAAAACATACAATTTTAGACAAAACGCCCTTCGTGCTGTTCATTCATGGACAGGATGACAGATAACATGACTTATTAGGCAACATTACACTCATTACTACAATTGGAACGGGATAAATTCTAGAAGGAAATAACAATTTATAAAAAATTACATACATGGATCAGGAATTTCAAAACAAAGAGCGCCGAAATAAGCAGCAGAAAATAGCAAGAACAAATACCCAGTAACACAGAGACCTACCAGATACTCTAAACGTTTGTATCAAACCTTGTTAATTATCCAGCTCTAAGACTAGCCGGTTAAACAATTACTTACATAATATTGACAGCACGTATTATTAAATGTCAATATATTTTTTGCCTGGTTATTTTTGCTGCGAATCACAATTTTGGTTTGACTGGTGCAAAAAAGATCTGTAACAAAATTTATCGTAACATTTGTAAGCCATTCACCCTGCAGGGGTCATTACGAATACCAAACAGTACTCGTATGGTGAGACTTATGTCCATTTTTGTGTAGCGTTGTTCTGGTCTCAATAGAGGTATTAAGATATCTTTTACTTTTCCTTTCATGAAAGCTATTTCCGATTTCTTCAGACAGAAAATGAAAAGAACAGTTAGAATAGCTGCTTCCTAATGAGCAAGTGATGAAAACCTATTACGTCTGAAAGTCGCACATACAACACAGTCTTTCATTTTTTTAACAAGATTTTTTTTTAGATATGAAGACCCATTTCCGAATTCTTCATTATTTGAGCGAAAGAAAAAAATGTAGATAAATATATCGCCAATCAAATACAGCACTATGAAAACAAAAAAAATACATGATTTGAAATTCCATATCGCGATGCATAACCTAATCTATTTGAAAAGTTCCTTTCTCAACGTCTGCCATCCTCTCCGCGCAGCAAGGGTTTACAGAGCCGAGATCCCTGGACCGTGCAATATTGAATTCTATCCCTGACAAGGCAGATGATATCTGGCTTAAACGGAGTCGACGCCAGATGGATCAACAAGTGAGACTTGGACGAGCAATGCCTTCTGGGAACTCACGGCTAACGCATCATATTATTTAAGAATCAGGTTGGAGAATATTTACTCAAATCACAGAGCATCAATAACATGCAGTGGCGATCTCCCTGGAGAGCGAGTGTGTGACCTCGGGCGGCCATATTGAAAGGTCTCGGTCCAGCTCATAGTACTATACTTTCTTATTATTATTATTATTATTATTATTATTATTATTATTATAACTTGACCCAATTTCACAGAGGAAAATTACCTTAAAATAACTAGCTGGCCTAAGCACTCCAACCATTGTGGTCTAGGCCTAAGCATTTGCCCTTGGATCTAAACTGTGTCTGGCATAAATAGTTCCTGTAAAATTATTAGGACTTTCTTTGCGTACCGTCACTAAACTCTAACTAAACAGTTAAATGTACAATCTACTACACACTGACATCACTATACACTTACACTCATTAAAAACTAACACACTACACTTACACTTACTAAACAAATACTTACTATATACTCACGCTCAGTAACACTAAACACTCACTAGGAACTTACTAAACACTCATAAAAGACTAAACACTCACTAATTGTTCCCTGTAATCTAAACACTCATGAAACATTTACTAATCACTCGCTTAATTCTAAATATTCATCAAACACTAAACGCTACTAAGCACTCATTATGCACTAAACATTCACTAAATACTCACCATACACTAAACACTCGCTAATCCTAAACACTCATTAAACACGAAATCCACACTAACCCTAGATGCTCATTAATACCCTAAACACTCATAGACACTAGTCACTGAATATTAAATATCACTCATTATAAACTCACTAAACACTTGCACATTAAACATTCACTATACACTAACAATCACAAAACAATCAATAAACGATAAACACTCACTATATATTCACTGAATACTTACACACTAAACATTCACTAAACACTTTTCTCAAAGACATTCACTAAACACTTATTCATGGGGATTCACTAAACACTTACTCACTAAACATTCACTAAACCCTAAACATTCACTAAACACTTAACTTATGTAACATTCAGGATGAAAAAAAAAATCACAATCGCACTAAGCCCCTGTTCAATTTGCACATTTACCAGATCTCTCAAGATGGCCACAAGGCTCTGCAGCGCCGCCCTGGTGGAAGATCACCGAACTTTGTAGTGCAAGTATACAGATAGCATCACCATTTATATACCATCTAAGATTTAAATATACATACAAACAGTCATGCATGTATACGTACTTAAACTATTCCCCTCCACCCCTACCCCCACAAAACACACACATACATATAATAACATAAAGAAACAAGGACAATTCTAAGCAAAAGACTTGCTACCGAATTACGTAGAAAATGATTGAGAAATCTCAACGTATATATGAACGACATTTATTGCTCAGAGAGTGAAATGAACTAATTAAGCGAGTATATCGAGAATAGCGATGTCTTACAGTAGTGGCATTTGTTCAGTCGCTCAGAGAAACAGCAGTGGGGCAGCAAACGATCAATCATTGCAACAATAGTTGCAAAAGCCACTAGAATACCTGGAAGTCACTGAGTCAATGAAATCGACGTCTTATAACTTGGTTAAATAACTGCTTTCCCCGTCCAAAACTTCAGCAGAAGCTGAAATAAATCAGCGGAATTCTGGAATCCTCGGCGTGGCTGAAAATGGTCGAAAGAAACTGCATCAGAACATGGGAAGGGAGGTCATATCTTCCCTTAACTCCATAATCCCATTTTCTGCTTTCAGCCGCAGCATCCCACAGCTGCCAAGAGATTTGTTGTATCAGCTCTCACAGCCAATAATTGAATTATTTTCGCTTGTCATGTTGTAAGGACGTAGCCCAGATCTACGGTTCCTGTCTTCTTCCAGCCTCTCTTGCACTGATCTACGTGGGATTATTATTATTAATATTATCATCTTTTTTATTTGGTCTATCACAATACTCCAATTCGACTGGGTGGTAATTATAGTGTGGGGTTCCGGGTTGCAACCTGCCTCCTTAGGAGTCCATCACTTTTCTGTTTTCTAGGATCACACTCTTCTGCATGGGTCCTGGAGCTACTTCTTCAGCCTCTAGTTTTTCCAGATTCTTTTTCAGGGACCTTGGGATCGTGCCTAGTGGTCCTATGGTTATGGGTACAATTTCCACTGGCATATTCCATATCCTTCTTATTTCTATTTTCAGGTCTTGATACTTATCCATTTTTTCCCTTTCTTTCTCTTCAACTTTGGTGTCCCATGGTATTGTGACATCAGTGAGTGATACTTTCTTCTTGATTTTGTCAATCAGCGTCACGTCTGGTGTATTTACACGTATCACCTTTCTGTTATTATTACTATTACTATTTATGAGAAACAAATCCACACTTATGTATAAGTACACATATTTAAAAGATACATCTGTGCAGAAAGCTTTCGGGATACTTCAAATCAGACAGATTTCCGAAAGCTTTCTGTACAGATGTATCATTAAATATGACGAGATATGCCCAGTTTATCTAAAAACGCAGAAACTGTAATGAAAATGCTTAAATTGGTTTTAAAGTTTCACAACATTTGACTAAGCATTTGATTAATATGCGGGATTACCAAGAATTTCTGTTGGAAAGATTCAAGCTGCGAAGCTCATCGCTGGATAGTAATACCTAACCTGGTTTCCATCCATCCATCATCCATCCAGGTACTTGAAGAAAAATTGTGCTAGAGCAGTTGACATTTGGGGCTCTGGAGATCTCACCCTTCTCCCGTTTTATTTTCCTGTTACAATATTCCATCCTTCAAGAATCGGTTCTATTTCCTGTTTTGTTATTATTGGCAAACTAAAGTCCAATGCAGTATTTTTGTACATTGCTATATGCAGGAAGCTTTCTTTAAAATCAGTTCTATTTCATGTCTTATTATTATTGAATACTAAAGACCCAAGTAGTATTTATGTTTATTGCTATATGCAGGAAGCTTTCTTCAGAATCAGTTCTATTTCATGTCTTATTATTATTGGAATACTAAAGACCCAAGTAGTATTTATGTTTATTGCCCTATGCAGGAAGATTTCGCTAACTTTATCAGTTGGCCTCCTCAGCCAAAATCTGCGTGAAGAGGACGATTGATCAACTTGGCGAAAACTTCGTGCCTATGGAACATACGTACATACCACAGCGGACTTTACTTTTCCATTCGAGATCACGAGAAAGTGATGATTAAAAATTATTACTATTATTCAAAATAAAAAGGAATACCAGCATTTCCTTGCTTCTTACTTTCCAAGTTTCCATCCGCTCTGGGTTTGATAAGAATACAAAGTTTCTCGATTACCGAATTACTTGCGATGATGAGGGAACCATTTCTATCTATTTGTCTATTCATCTATGTGTGCGTTTTTTGCTTTTTGTAATCCGTTAACCTCAGCAAATTCACAATTATTTGCAAAGTAACTATCGAAAAATATAGGTAACTCTATCATCTCTCTCTCTCTAACAGATTACTACGAAAAACGATTCAAAATTGATCTGAAATATTACGCCCTTGTTTACCAACGAAATATTTCATGAAAGCAATTTATCCTTTGTATCGAAAATGGTCTTCAATCACAAATATCAAAAGTGCTCGAAACTTCAAACTCTCCAATCGCCCATAAATTGTTCATCTGAAGCTACGCTATTCGAGCGCCCATCACAGAGAACTAAATACTGGATGAATATTGTTCGGGGCAGATTAACCACTCCAATGAAGCCATTACTCTTCACGTGGATTAATCACAGATGAGTTTATGTAATTCAGGGCTGGAATTGTTCACAGTAATTGTTATTTATCATTATCCAACTCAGGATGAAAATGATATAACCGTTTCATGCTTTCAAGAGCTTTGGATAAAGCAAATAGTGTTTGAAATGACTATTAAGGAACAGCATCACTTCATTAACTTTCATAATGCCTAACGTATCCTATATAGGAAAATTATAATATACTTTGACCTCACGAAATATATCAAACTTAAAGATAACATATGTTGTAGTGAAAACTAAATGACAGGCAGATCCAGCAAACATTAATAGAGCCGACGAAATACATCCGCTAAAACGATAGAATCCTTCAGGCTCTCTCTCTCACTCTCTCTCTCTCGCATGTGCAAGTTAGGATATTTCTCGTGAACTGTTAATTCTGCTATAATATATGGCGCCCCTTGCTCTCACACGACCAGTCGATTCACATTGCAAGTCGACCGGAGTTCACCATCACACCTCCGAATTCCGCTGCTTGGCCCTCTGACCTCGCTTCCTCCTGAGTCAACAACGAAACGCA
>NC_087207.1:8267277-8274777 GCF_015104395.2 Macrobrachium nipponense
GCATTTCGTTCAAGGCCGTAATTCAGTGAGAGAAAGGCCTTTTCTGATTTATTGGAAACTCGCTTCTGATTATGCTTACTTATTACAATTACGAGTATTTATCAGTGTTTATCCCTTGATATGATTTTGATTCTTTTGTAAAGCCTTCGGTCTCCCTTTCAAAATACTAGAATCACACGTTGTTTCATAAATATTATTTCAAGTTATCTCAGTAAATGTTGCACCTGTTTACGAAAAGCCATGTTGGATGTGTTGTGGGTGATATCCTTCTTCGCAGTTCGTTCGTCTTGGAAAGGAAGTTAGTGACTTTGAGGACGGGAACCTCGGAGGTCCAACGCTGAAAGGCAGACCAAGATTCCATTCATTCCAGTGAAGGAGACAGAGTTGCGTTTCGTTGCTGACTCAGGAGGAAGCGAGGTCAGAGGGCCAAGCAGCGGAATTCGGAGGTGTGATGGCGAACTCTGGTCGACTTGCAATGTGAATCGAGTGGTCGTGTGAGAGCAAGGAACGCCATATATTATAGCAGAATTTACGAGAAATATCCTAACTGACACATGCACAGAGAGAGAGAGAGAGAGAGAGAGAGAGAGAGCCTGAAGGATTCTATCGTTTCAGCGGATTTATTTCGTCGGCTCTATTAATGTTTTCTGGATCTGCTTCTGTCATTTTGTTTTCACTACAACATATGATATCTTTAAGTTTGATGTATTTCATGAGAACAAAGTATAATATTATAATTTTCCTATATAGGATACGTTAGGCATTAAGAAAGTTAATGAAGTGATGATATTCCTCAACAGCCATTTTAAACACTATTTGCTTTATCCTAAGCTCTTGAAAGCATGAAACGGTTATATCATTTTCATCCTGTGTTGGGTAATGATAAATAACAATTATTGTGAACAATTCCAGCCCGGAATTACATAAACTCATCTGTGATTAATCCACGTGAAGGGTAATGGCTTCATTGGAGTGGTTAATCTGCCCCGAACAATATTCATCCAGTATTTAGTTCTCTGGGATGAGGGCTCGAATAGCGTAGCTTCAGATGAACAATTTTTGGGCGATTGGAGAGTTTGAAGTTTCGAGCACTTTTGATATTTGTGATTGAAGACCATTTTCGATACACAGGATAAACTGTTTTCATGAAATATTTCGTTGGTAAACAAGGGCGTAATATTTCAGATCAACTTTGAATCGTTTTTCGCAGTAATCTGTTAGAGAGAGAGAGAGAGAGAGAGAAAGAGAGAGAGAGGTATCTATATTTTTCGATAGTTACTTTGCAAATAATTGTAAATTTGCTGAGGTTAACGGATTACAAAAGCAAAAGACGCACACATAGATGAACAGACAAATAGATAGCAAGGGTTCCCCCATCGTCGCAAGTGATTCGCTAATCGAGCAACTTTGTATTCTTATCAAACCCAGATCGGAGGGAAAATTGGAAAGTAAGAAGCAAGGAAATACTGGTATTACTTTTTATTTTGAATAATAGTAATAATTTTTTTATCATCACTTTCTCGTGATCTCGAATGGAAAAGTAAAGTCCGCAGTAGTATGTATGCAGGAAGTTTTCGCCAAATTGATCAATCGTCCTCTTCACGCAGATTTTGGCTGAGGAGGCCAACTGATCAAGTTGGTGAAATCTTCCTGCATAGGGCAATGTACATACATACATACTACTGCGGACTTTAGTTTTTCAATAATAATAAAAAGGAAATAGAATCGATTCTGAAGAAAACTCCCCGCATTTAGCAATATACAGAAATACTACTTGGGACTTTAGTTTTCCAATAATAACAAAATAGGAATTAGAACCGATTCCTGAAGGATGGAATATTGTAACAGAAAAATAAAATGGGAGAAAAGTGAGATTTCCAGAGCCCCAAACGTCGACTGCCCTAGCACGATTTTCCCTCGAGTCCAGGGATAGACGATGGATGGATAGAAACAAGTTTAGCTATAACTGTCCAGCGATGAGCTTCACAGCTTGATCTTTCCAACGTAAGGTTCTTGATAATCCTTATGTAAGCAAATTTCCTTATTCATGTAGTGAAACTTTAAAACTGCAATTTAAGCATTTTCATTACAATTGCTGCGTTTTTAGATAAACTGGGCATATCTCGTCAGTTGGAGAATTTTGGGGGTTTTAGAATATTTCCTTTCCAGGAACACCTAGCCACTCCTGAACAAGGAAGTCAGCATGCAAACAAGTAAAATAATGAATTTGATCACAAACGGTAACATTCAATAAACCTATAAGTATAGTGAGTACTTGACTTGTTGAATCATAGTCTCTGTGAATATTTTTTTCTAATTATGTGTAGATTATTGTGCCGTTCAACCAATTAGAGCTACGGAGAGATAAAGGCTTGCAAAGCCTATAGCTGAGGCAAAAGAAATGTCTTGAAATATTGTAATTTTTTACAATTTGTTTTGTTGAAGCAAACCTTGAATATGCAACATGAGTTGTAGATGACTGTTTTTTGACAGGATTGATTTATATTTATTTTTCTCTCCATTTCCTTTACCCTTTTTATGAGATACATGATTATATCGGTTTTATATTTCCTTGTTCACTATCATTTCTCGCTTTGCTTTATGGTTAATTTTGTCTGCGAACAAGTCCTTGAAAAGTTTATCTCTATATGAAAATAGACACAGTTTGATAATAATAAATAATAATAATAATAATAATAATAATAATAATAATAATAATAATAATAATATAATAATAATATAATAGTAGTAGTAGTAGTAGTAGTAGTAGTAGTAGTAGTAGTAGTAGTAGTAGTAGTAGTAGTAGTAGCATGAGTCTTGAGTTGGAGAAACAAATCTACAGTTATGTGTATGTAGTTATGTATATATTTATATTTGATGTTAAATGTGGACAGAAATCTTTTGGGAATCTGTGCGATTCGTAGTTTCCTGAAAGCATTCTGTACAGATGTATCTTTAAAGATATGTAAGTATACATAAGTGTGGATTTGTTTTTCCGTAAATAATCATAATAATGATAATAATAATATAAAGAACGGATAGGGTGATACGTGCAAATAGACCAGACGTGACGTTGATTGACAAAATCAAGAAGAAAGTATCACTCATTGACGTCGCAATACCATGGGACACCAGAGTTGAAGAGAAAGAAACGACAAAAATGGATAAGTATCAAGACCTGAAAAAGGAAATAAGAAGGATATGGGATATGCCAGTGGAAATTGTACCCATAATCATAGGACCATTAGGCACGATCCCAAGATCCCTGAAAAGTAATCTGGAAAAACTAGAGGCTGAAGAAATAGCTCCAGGACTCATGCAGAAGAGTGTGCTCCTAGAAACAGCGCACTTAGTGCGAAAAGTGATGAACTCCTAAGGAGGCAGGATCCAACCCGGAAACCCACACTATAAGTACCACCCAGTCGAATTGGAGGATGTGATAGACCAAATAAAAAAAATTATATTGATAGTAATAATCCCACATAGTGCAGTGCAAGAGAGACTGGAAGAAGGCAGGAACCGTAGATCTGGGCTCCGTCCTTACAACATAACAAGCGAAGATAATTCAATTATCGGCTGCGAGAACTGATACGACAAATCTCTCAGCAGCTGTGGGATGCTGCGGCTGAAAGCAGAAAATGGGATTAATCGAATTATAGGAAGAGAAGACATCCCTTCCCTTGTTCTGATGCGGTTCCTCTGGAACATTTTCAGCCACGCCGAGGATTCCAGAATTCCGCTGATTTGTTTCAGGTTCTGCTGATATTTTGGATGGGGAAAGCAATTATTTCACCAAGTTAAAAAACGTGGATTTCATTGACGCAGTGACTTCCAGATATTTTAGTGGCTTTTGCAACTATTCTTGCAATGATTGATCATTTGCTGCCCCACTACTGTGTCTTTTAACGACTTACCAATTGCCACTACTGTAAGATATCGTTATTCTCGATTTACTCACTTAATTATTTCATTTCACTCTCTACGCATAAATTTCTTTCATATACTGTGGGATTTCTCATTAATTTTCTACGTAATCCGATAATTAGAATCGTAAGTCTTTGGCTTAGAATTTTCCTTGTTTCTTTATGTTATTAGTGACAGCAAGACTGGATTAGGAAACAGTAAATTACCAGGAGAAGAACTGAGAGGTGTTCTATCGAAATCATTAATTGGTTCGGCAATAGCATATATATTATATATATGTGTGTGAATGGTATGTGTGTGTGAAGGTGTTTTGCGTTGGCCGGGTGTTTTGAAAGGAATTAGGGTTTACGGTTTGGCAATATCTTATTAAAAGGGTATATTATATAATTATATATTATATTTTACAATTATACATATATATAATAGATATATTATTATTATATATGTATATATATATATATTATATTACTTTATATATATATTATATATATATATGATATACATAGTACTCTGAAGTTCCAATGCTTATGTGTGTGTTTGGCGCGTGTGCGTTTGGGTGTGTGCGTCACCTTGTGTCGTGTGTGTGTTGTGGGTGTGTTGTTGGGTGGGGGTGGAAGGGAATAGTTTATGTATGTATTTATGCATGACTGTTTGTATGTATATTCGAGTCATATATGGCATATAAATGGAGATGCTGTCTGTATAGTAGTACTACAAAGTTTGGTGATCTTCCACCAGGGCGGCGCTGCAGAGCCTTGCGGCCATCTTGAGAGGTCTGGTAAATGTGCAAATTGAACAGGGGCTTAGAGTGATTCAGAATTTTTTTTTTCAATCCTGAATATATCATGAGTTAAGTGTTTAGTGAATCATCTTTAGTGAGTAAGTGTTTAGTGAATGTTCTGTGAATGTTTGTGAATGCTTACTGCATAAGTATTCAGTGAATGTTTAATGGGGATTTTGGGTTTAGTGAATGTATACTGCATAAGTATTTAGTGAGTTTAGGGTTTAGTGAATGTTTAGTGTGTAAGTATTCAGTGAATGTATAGTGAATTCTTAGGGTTTATTGATTGTTTTGTGATTGTAAGTGTATAGTGAATGTTTAATGTCCAAGTGTTTAGTGAGTGTATAATGAGTGATATTTAATATTCAGTGACTTTAATGTTTATGAGTGTTCAGGGTATTAATAAGCATCTAGGATTAGTGTGGATTTAGTGTTTAATGAGTGTTTAGGATTTAGCGAGCGTTTAGTGTATAGTGAGTACTTAGTGAATGTTTAGTGCATAATGAGTGCTTAGTAGCATTTAGCGTTTAATGAATGTTTAGAATTAAGGGAGTGATTAGTAAATGTTTGCTGAGTGTTTAGATTACAGGGAACATTAATAAGCGTTTAGTGTTTTATGAGTGTTTAGTAAGTTCCTAGTGATTGTTTAGTGTTACTGGGTGTGAGTATATACTAAGTGTTTGTTTAGTAAGTGTAAGTGTAGTGTGTTAGTGTTTAATGAGTGTAAGTGTATAGTGAGTGTCAGTATTTAGTGATTATACATTACTGTTTAGTTAGAGTTTAGTGACTGTATGCAAAGAAAGTCCTGTAATTTACAGGAACTATCTATGCTAGGCATTGCTTAGATCCAAGAGCAGATGCTTCGGCTAGACCACAATGGTTGGAGTGCTTATGCCAACTAGTTATTTAAAGGTGATTTTTCTCTGTGAAACTGGGTAGAGTAATAATAATAATAATAATAATAATAATAATAATAATAATAATAATAATAATAATAATAAAAAGATAAAAGTAATAATAATACTAAAGTATAGTACTATGAGCTGGACCGAGACCTTTCAATATGGCCGCCCGAGGTCACACGCTCGCTCTCCAGGGAGATCTCCACTCCATGTTATTGACACTGTGATTTGAGTAAATATTCTCCAACCTGATTCTTAAATAAATATGGCGCGTTAGGCATTAGTTCCCCGAAGGCGTTGCTCGTCCAAGTCTCACTTGTTGATCCATCTGTCGTCGACTCCGTTTAAGCCAGATATCATCTGCCTTGTCAGGGATAGAATTCAATATTGCACGGTCCAAAGATCTCGGCTCTGTAAATCCTTGTGCGCGGAGAGGATAGCAGACGTTGAGAAAGGAACTTCTCAAATAGATTATGTTATGCATCGCGGTATGGAATTTGAAATCTTCTCGTATTTTTTCTTGTTTTCATGGTGCTGTATTTGATAGGCGATATAATTATCTATATTTTTTTCTTTCGCTCAAATAACGAACAACAGTGAAGTGGTTCTTCCTATTTATATAAACCTTGTTAAAATAGTGAAAAACTCTTGTTGTTTGTACGACTATCAGACGTGATGCTTTCCATCACTTGCTCATTAGGAAGAGCTGTCAGACTATTATCTTCGTTTTTTAGCCGTTAAAATCGGAAGTAGCTTTCATGAAAGGAAAAAAAAAAGAATCTTAATATCTCTATTGAGGTCAGAACATCGCCACACAAAAATGGTCATAATTCTAGCATACAAGTACTGTTTCGAATTCATAATGACCCCTGCAGGGTGAACGGCTTACAAATGTTGCGATAAATTTTGTAACAGTTCTAATATAGTCTAATAAGTTATGTTAGCTGAGGTCATCCTGTCCATGAATGAACAGCACAAAGGGCGTTTTGTCTAAAATTGCAAGTTTTTTGGATTTTAATTCTATATCTCTAGAGACCATGATTTTTTTTATTTAACAAAATATTAAGACTCCCTGGCATTTGCACATTCAAGGTCATGATTGACTACATACCATGTAACACAAAACGCCATCTAAGCATCTCCATGACAGAAAATGAGCCCTTCATAGAAAATAATTAAATGAATACGAAAATAAAACAAAAAAATTCAAGAAGTGACGGAAAACAAAATAATTTGACCGCTACTCTTTCTCCGTGCGTTGCATTTTAGGAAATTCTGCTTGAATATTTTGACTCTCTGTGTCGCATTTCATTTGGAATTCTGGTCGTCGGTGGAGTCCTGGAAATAGTTTGCAGCCGTTTTAGGAAGCATCAATATTTTCTTAGCTCGGAACCACTTGCCTGGTCATCTCTTGGAAGAAGAAGCCTTCCACAGCTTTAACTGAGACACCAAAGTAAGAATCATTGCAGCTCCCATTCCTTTTATCCAGATGTAGTTTGTTGACTGTTATATGATGTCTTTTGCAACGCCCAGGGCATTCATAAGGGAAGAAATCGAGAAGTGAAGATGCCATAAATTATGGCTATTCCGAATGCGTAAGCATTTAGTGAAAGTGACCGAAAGTGACCAGTTAGTTATAAATATCTCTTTTTATAGATGAATCGTAATTAATGCTTAATAGAAGCATGGCCATCTTGACTGAGTGTTCGCAGTGTGGTTATGCCGAAAGTAGTAAAAGGCCTAATTTCTCACTGTAGAAGGTTAGGGTATGAAGGAATGTAGGTTAATTACGCCAGGTGAGAGAAAACGAAAGTATGAAAGTTTAGCTTATAAATAAAATATAATTGTTTAACCTCCATCATGATTGAAAGGAAAATAAATAGATCGATATCA